>NW_028239129.1:0-170888 GCF_036417535.1 Chlamydotis macqueenii
GGACACACACGCGTCAGCCTCTTCACTGTCCTACACAGCTAGCACGCTGGCAGTTACCGTCAACTTGGAAGCAGCCGCGCAGAAGGCAGTCGCCCTGCAACCGGCGAACAGCGCACATTCGCGGCTACACGCGAGCTGGCCGCACTCGGAGCTTTCGCGGCTCTTCTCTCGCTCTTTCCCGCAGAGCTCCGGCGATGCACAACTCGAACCGCGAAAGCCGCAATGAGCTTTGTGCAAGCTGCGCAGAAGAAACAAGGCACTAAACCGGCAAATGTCCAGCTAATCTCCAACGTGAAAAGGCTCAGCAAGGAAAGCTCTTGCTAACAGCCCAGAAGCATTGCGACGCTTCTCTGGATGATTTGCCCACCAACACTTCACATCAGCTCAAGCCGGCTGCCCGGAGGAAAAGAGGCTAGGAAAGATCGTAGCAGGCACGGTTGTTGCTGCACGAGAAGTGCCTGCTCCGGAGGCTTCTTGCGAGCAGCGCTAAAAGCACGCGAACATCGCGTTTCTGTGCTTTCCTGAACAGCTTGCGCTGGGACAGTTACAGCCGTGTTTTGCAAGCTGTCCGGGGTTCTGAGGCACTAAAAGTGCGGATGTGTGGCGACTGTGCAAGACGAGAACCGGCTGCTCTGAAAGCCCTTCCTGCTCGTCACGTACGCTTTCTAGCAGCTCTACGGACACACACGCGTCAGCCTCTTCACTGTCCTACACAGCTAGCACGCTGGCAGTTACCGTCAACTTGGAAGCAGCCGCGCAGAAGGCAGTCGCCCTGCAACCGGCGAACAGCGCACATTCGCGGCTACACGCGAGCTGGCCGCACTCGGAGCTTTCGCGGCTCTTCTCTCGCTCTTTCCCGCAGAGCTCCGGCGATGCACAACTCGAACCGCGAAAGCCGCAATGAGCTTTGTGCAAGCTGCGCAGAAGAAACAAGGCACTAAACCGGCAAATGTCCAGCTAATCTCCAACGTGAAAAGGGTCAGCAAGGAAAGCTCTTGCTAACAGCCCAGAAGCATTGCGACGCTTCTCTGGATGATTTGCCCACCAACACTTCACATCAGCTCAAGCCGGCTGCCCGGAGGAAAAGAGGCTAGGAAAGATCGTAGCAGGCACGGTTGTTGCTGCACGAGAAGTGCCTGCTCCGGAGGCTTCTTGCGAGCAGCGCTAAAAGCACGCGAACATCGCGTTTCTGTGCTTTCCTGAACAGCTTGCGCTGGGACAGTTACAGCCGTGTTTTGCAAGCTGTCCGGGGTTCTGAGGCACTAAAAGTGCGGATGTGTGGCGACTGTGCAAGACGAGAACCGGCTGCTCTGAAAGCCCTTCCTGCTCGTCACGTACGCTTTCTAGCAGCTCTACGGACACACACGCGTCAGCCTCTTCACTGTCCTACACAGCTAGCACGCTGGCAGTTACCGTCAACTTGGAAGCAGCCGCGCAGAAGGCAGTCGCCCTGCAACCGGCGAACAGCGCACATTCGCGGCTACACGCGAGCTGGCCGCACTCGGAGCTTTCGCGGCTCTTCTCTCGCTCTTTCCCGCAGAGCTCCGGCGATGCACAACTCGAACCGCGAAAGCCGCAATGAGCTTTGTGCAAGCTGCGCAGAAGAAACAAGGCACTAAACCGGCAAATGTCCAGCTAATCTCCAACGTGAAAAGGCTCAGCAAGGAAAGCTCTTGCTAACAGCCCAGAAGCATTGCGACGCTTCTCTGGATGATTTGCCCACCAACACTTCACATCAGCTCAAGCCGGCTGCCCGGAGGAAAAGAGGCTAGGAAAGATCGTAGCAGGCACGGTTGTTGCTGCACGAGAAGTGCCTGCTCCGGAGGCTTCTTGCGAGCAGCGCTAAAAGCACGCGAACATCGCGTTTCTGTGCTTTCCTGAACAGCTTGCGCTGGGACAGTTACAGCCGTGTTTTGCAAGCTGTCCGGGGTTCTGAGGCACTAAAAGTGCGGATGTGTGGCGACTGTGCAAGACGAGAACCGGCTGCTCTGAAAGCCCTTCCTGCTCGTCACGTACGCTTTCTAGCAGCTCTACGGACACACACGCGTCAGCCTCTTCACTGTCCTACACAGCTAGCACGCTGGCAGTTACCGTCAACTTGGAAGCAGCCGCGCAGAAGGCAGTCGCCCTGCAACCGGCGAACAGCGCACATTCGCGGCTACACGCGAGCTGGCCGCACTCGGAGCTTTCGCGGCTCTTCTCTCGCTCTTTCCCGCAGAGCTCCGGCGATGCACAACTCGAACCGCGAAAGCCGCAATGAGCTTTGTGCAAGCTGCGCAGAAGAAACAAGGCACTAAACCGGCAAATGTCCAGCTAATCTCCAACGTGAAAAGGCTCAGCAAGGAAAGCTCTTGCTAACAGCCCAGAAGCATTGCGACGCTTCTCTGGATGATTTGCCCACCAACACTTCACATCAGCTCAAGCCGGCTGCCCGGAGGAAAAGAGGCTAGGAAAGATCGTAGCAGGCACGGTTGTTGCTGCACGAGAAGTGCCTGCTCCGGAGGCTTCTTGCGAGCAGCGCTAAAAGCACGCGAACATCGCGTTTCTGTGCTTTCCTGAACAGCTTGCGCTGGGACAGTTACAGCCGTGTTTTGCAAGCTGTCCGGGGTTCTGAGGCACTAAAAGTGCGGATGTGTGGCGACTGTGCAAGACGAGAACCGGCTGCTCTGAAAGCCCTTCCTGCTCGTCACGTACGCTTTCTAGCAGCTCTACGGACACACACGCGTCAGCCTCTTCACTGTCCTACACAGCTAGCACGCTGGCAGTTACCGTCAACTTGGAAGCAGCCGCGCAGAAGGCAGTCGCCCTGCAACCGGCGAACAGCGCACATTCGCGGCTACACGCGAGCTGGCCGCACTCGGAGCTTTCGCGGCTCTTCTCTCGCTCTTTCCCGCAGAGCTCCGGCGATGCACAACTCGAACCGCGAAAGCCGCAATGAGCTTTGTGCAAGCTGCGCAGAAGAAACAAGGCACTAAACCGGCAAATGTCCAGCTAATCTCCAACGTGAAAAGGCTCAGCAAGGAAAGCTCTTGCTAACAGCCCAGAAGCATTGCGACGCTTCTCTGGATGATTTGCCCACCAACACTTCACATCAGCTCAAGCCGGCTGCCCGGAGGAAAAGAGGCTAGGAAAGATCGTAGCAGGCACGGTTGTTGCTGCACGAGAAGTGCCTGCTCCGGAGGCTTCTTGCGAGCAGCGCTAAAAGCACGCGAACATCGCGTTTCTGTGCTTTCCTGAACAGCTTGCGCTGGGACAGTTACAGCCGTGTTTTGCAAGCTGTCCGGGGTCCTGAGGCACTAAAAGTGCGGATGTGTGGCGACTGTGCAAGACGAGAACCGGCTGCTCTGAAAGCCCTTCCTGCTCGTCACGTACGCTTTCTAGCAGCTCTACGGACACACACGCGTCAGCCTCTTCACTGTCCTACACAGCTAGCACGCTGGCAGTTACCGTCAACTTGGAAGCAGCCGCGCAGAAGGCACTCGCCCTGCAACCGGCGAACAGCGCACATTCGCGGCTACACGCGAGCTGGCCGCACTCGGAGCTTTCGCGGCTCTTCTCTCGCTCTTTCCCGCAGAGCTCCGGCGATGCACAACTCGAACCGCGAAAGCCGCAATGAGCTTTGTGCAAGCTGCGCAGAAGAAACAAGGCACTAAACCGGCAAATGTCCAGCTAATCTCCAACGTGAAAAGGGTCAGCAAGGAAAGCTCTTGCTAACAGCCCAGAAGCATTGCGACGCTTCTCTGGATGATTTGCCCACCAACACTTCACATCAGCTCAAGCCGGCTGCCCGGAGGAAAAGAGGCTAGGAAAGATCGTAGCAGGCACGGTTGTTGCTGCACGAGAAGTGCCTGCTCCGGAGGCTTCTTGCGAGCAGCGCTAAAAGCACGCGAACATCGCGTTTCTGTGCTTTCCTGAACAGCTTGCGCTGGGACAGTTACAGCCGTGTTTTGCAAGCTGTCCGGGGTCCTGAGGCACTAAAAGTGCGGATGTGTGGCGACTGTGCAAGACGAGAACCGGCTGCTCTGAAAGCCCTTCCTGCTCGTCACGTACGCTTTCTAGCAGCTCTACGGACACACACGCGTCAGCCTCTTCACTGTCCTACACAGCTAGCACGCTGGCAGTTACCGTCAACTTGGAAGCAGCCGCGCAGAAGGCAGTCGCCCTGCAACCGGCGAACAGCGCACATTCGCGGCTACACGCGAGCTGGCCGCACTCGGAGCTTTCGCGGCTCTTCTCTCGCTCTTTCCCGCAGAGCTCCGGCGATGCACAACTCGAACCGCGAAAGCCGCAATGAGCTTTGTGCAAGCTGCGCAGAAGAAACAAGGCACTAAACCGGCAAATGTCCAGCTAATCTCCAACGTGAAAAGGGTCAGCAAGGAAAGCTCTTGCTAACAGCCCAGAAGCATTGCGACGCTTCTCTGGATGATTTGCCCACCAACACTTCACATCAGCTCAAGCCGGCTGCCCGGAGGAAAAGAGGCTAGGAAAGATCGTAGCAGGCACGGTTGTTGCTGCACGAGAAGTGCCTGCTCCGGAGGCTTCTTGCGAGCAGCGCTAAAAGCACGCGAACATCGCGTTTCTGTGCTTTCCTGAACAGCTTGCGCTGGGACAGTTACAGCCGTGTTTTGCAAGCTGTCCGGGGTTCTGAGGCACTAAAAGTGCGGATGTGTGGCGACTGTGCAAGACGAGAACCGGCTGCTCTGAAAGCCCTTCCTGCTCGTCACGTACGCTTTCTAGCAGCTCTACGGACACACACGCGTCAGCCTCTTCACTGTCCTACACAGCTAGCACGCTGGCAGTTACCGTCAACTTGGAAGCAGCCGCGCAGAAGGCACTCGCCCTGCAACCGGCGAACAGCGCACATTCGCGGCTACACGCGAGCTGGCCGCACTCGGAGCTTTCGCGGCTCTTCTCTCGCTCTTTCCCGCAGAGCTCCGGCGATGCACAACTCGAACCGCGAAAGCCGCAATGAGCTTTGTGCAAGCTGCGCAGAAGAAACAAGGCACTAAACCGGCAAATGTCCAGCTAATCTCCAACGTGAAAAGGCTCAGCAAGGAAAGCTCTTGCTAACAGCCCAGAAGCATTGCGACGCTTCTCTGGATGATTTGCCCACCAACACTTCACATCAGCTCAAGCCGGCTGCCCGGAGGAAAAGAGGCTAGGAAAGATCGTAGCAGGCACGGTTGTTGCTGCACGAGAAGTGCCTGCTCCGGAGGCTTCTTGCGAGCAGCGCTAAAAGCACGCGAACATCGCGTTTCTGTGCTTTCCTGAACAGCTTGCGCTGGGACAGTTACAGCCGTGTTTTGCAAGCTGTCCGGGGTTCTGAGGCACTAAAAGTGCGGATGTGTGGCGACTGTGCAAGACGAGAACCGGCTGCTCTGAAAGCCCTTCCTGCTCGTCACGTACGCTTTCTAGCAGCTCTACGGACACACACGCGTCAGCCTCTTCACTGTCCTACACAGCTAGCACGCTGGCAGTTACCGTCAACTTGGAAGCAGCCGCGCAGAAGGCACTCGCCCTGCAACCGGCGAACAGCGCACATTCGCGGCTACACGCGAGCTGGCCGCACTCGGAGCTTTCGCGGCTCTTCTCTCGCTCTTTCCCGCAGAGCTCCGGCGATGCACAACTCGAACCGCGAAAGCCGCAATGAGCTTTGTGCAAGCTGCGCAGAAGAAACAAGGCACTAAACCGGCAAATGTCCAGCTAATCTCCAACGTGAAAAGGGTCAGCAAGGAAAGCTCTTGCTAACAGCCCAGAAGCATTGCGACGCTTCTCTGGATGATTTGCCCACCAACACTTCACATCAGCTCAAGCCGGCTGCCCGGAGGAAAAGAGGCTAGGAAAGATCGTAGCAGGCACGGTTGTTGCTGCACGAGAAGTGCCTGCTCCGGAGGCTTCTTGCGAGCAGCGCTAAAAGCACGCGAACATCGCGTTTCTGTGCTTTCCTGAACAGCTTGCGCTGGGACAGTTACAGCCGTGTTTTGCAAGCTGTCCGGGGTTCTGAGGCACTAAAAGTGCGGATGTGTGGCGACTGTGCAAGACGAGAACCGGCTGCTCTGAAAGCCCTTCCTGCTCGTCACGTACGCTTTCTAGCAGCTCTACGGACACACACGCGTCAGCCTCTTCACTGTCCTACACAGCTAGCACGCTGGCAGTTACCGTCAACTTGGAAGCAGCCGCGCAGAAGGCAGTCGCCCTGCAACCGGCGAACAGCGCACATTCGCGGCTACACGCGAGCTGGCCGCACTCGGAGCTTTCGCGGCTCTTCTCTCGCTCTTTCCCGCAGAGCTCCGGCGATGCACAACTCGAACCGCGAAAGCCGCAATGAGCTTTGTGCAAGCTGCGCAGAAGAAACAAGGCACTAAACCGGCAAATGTCCAGCTAATCTCCAACGTGAAAAGGCTCAGCAAGGAAAGCTCTTGCTAACAGCCCAGAAGCATTGCGACGCTTCTCTGGATGATTTGCCCACCAACACTTCACATCAGCTCAAGCCGGCTGCCCGGAGGAAAAGAGGCTAGGAAAGATCGTAGCAGGCACGGTTGTTGCTGCACGAGAAGTGCCTGCTCCGGAGGCTTCTTGCGAGCAGCGCTAAAAGCACGCGAACATCGCGTTTCTGTGCTTTCCTGAACAGCTTGCGCTGGGACAGTTACAGCCGTGTTTTGCAAGCTGTCCGGGGTTCTGAGGCACTAAAAGTGCGGATGTGTGGCGACTGTGCAAGACGAGAACCGGCTGCTCTGAAAGCCCTTCCTGCTCGTCACGTACGCTTTCTAGCAGCTCTACGGACACACACGCGTCAGCCTCTTCACTGTCCTACACAGCTAGCACGCTGGCAGTTACCGTCAACTTGGAAGCAGCCGCGCAGAAGGCAGTCGCCCTGCAACCGGCGAACAGCGCACATTCGCGGCTACACGCGAGCTGGCCGCACTCGGAGCTTTCGCGGCTCTTCTCTCGCTCTTTCCCGCAGAGCTCCGGCGATGCACAACTCGAACCGCGAAAGCCGCAATGAGCTTTGTGCAAGCTGCGCAGAAGAAACAAGGCACTAAACCGGCAAATGTCCAGCTAATCTCCAACGTGAAAAGGCTCAGCAAGGAAAGCTCTTGCTAACAGCCCAGAAGCATTGCGACGCTTCTCTGGATGATTTGCCCACCAACACTTCACATCAGCTCAAGCCGGCTGCCCGGAGGAAAAGAGGCTAGGAAAGATCGTAGCAGGCACGGTTGTTGCTGCACGAGAAGTGCCTGCTCCGGAGGCTTCTTGCGAGCAGCGCTAAAAGCACGCGAACATCGCGTTTCTGTGCTTTCCTGAACAGCTTGCGCTGGGACAGTTACAGCCGTGTTTTGCAAGCTGTCCGGGGTTCTGAGGCACTAAAAGTGCGGATGTGTGGCGACTGTGCAAGACGAGAACCGGCTGCTCTGAAAGCCCTTCCTGCTCGTCACGTACGCTTTCTAGCAGCTCTACGGACACACACGCGTCAGCCTCTTCACTGTCCTACACAGCTAGCACGCTGGCAGTTACCGTCAACTTGGAAGCAGCCGCGCAGAAGGCACTCGCCCTGCAACCGGCGAACAGCGCACATTCGCGGCTACACGCGAGCTGGCCGCACTCGGAGCTTTCGCGGCTCTTCTCTCGCTCTTTCCCGCAGAGCTCCGGCGATGCACAACTCGAACCGCGAAAGCCGCAATGAGCTTTGTGCAAGCTGCGCAGAAGAAACAAGGCACTAAACCGGCAAATGTCCAGCTAATCTCCAACGTGAAAAGGGTCAGCAAGGAAAGCTCTTGCTAACAGCCCAGAAGCATTGCGACGCTTCTCTGGATGATTTGCCCACCAACACTTCACATCAGCTCAAGCCGGCTGCCCGGAGGAAAAGAGGCTAGGAAAGATCGTAGCAGGCACGGTTGTTGCTGCACGAGAAGTGCCTGCTCCGGAGGCTTCTTGCGAGCAGCGCTAAAAGCACGCGAACATCGCGTTTCTGTGCTTTCCTGAACAGCTTGCGCTGGGACAGTTACAGCCGTGTTTTGCAAGCTGTCCGGGGTCCTGAGGCACTAAAAGTGCGGATGTGTGGCGACTGTGCAAGACGAGAACCGGCTGCTCTGAAAGCCCTTCCTGCTCGTCACGTACGCTTTCTAGCAGCTCTACGGACACACACGCGTCAGCCTCTTCACTGTCCTACACAGCTAGCACGCTGGCAGTTACCGTCAACTTGGAAGCAGCCGCGCAGAAGGCAGTCGCCCTGCAACCGGCGAACAGCGCACATTCGCGGCTACACGCGAGCTGGCCGCACTCGGAGCTTTCGCGGCTCTTCTCTCGCTCTTTCCCGCAGAGCTCCGGCGATGCACAACTCGAACCGCGAAAGCCGCAATGAGCTTTGTGCAAGCTGCGCAGAAGAAACAAGGCACTAAACCGGCAAATGTCCAGCTAATCTCCAACGTGAAAAGGGTCAGCAAGGAAAGCTCTTGCTAACAGCCCAGAAGCATTGCGACGCTTCTCTGGATGATTTGCCCACCAACACTTCACATCAGCTCAAGCCGGCTGCCCGGAGGAAAAGAGGCTAGGAAAGATCGTAGCAGGCACGGTTGTTGCTGCACGAGAAGTGCCTGCTCCGGAGGCTTCTTGCGAGCAGCGCTAAAAGCACGCGAACATCGCGTTTCTGTGCTTTCCTGAACAGCTTGCGCTGGGACAGTTACAGCCGTGTTTTGCAAGCTGTCCGGGGTTCTGAGGCACTAAAAGTGCGGATGTGTGGCGACTGTGCAAGACGAGAACCGGCTGCTCTGAAAGCCCTTCCTGCTCGTCACGTACGCTTTCTAGCAGCTCTACGGACACACACGCGTCAGCCTCTTCACTGTCCTACACAGCTAGCACGCTGGCAGTTACCGTCAACTTGGAAGCAGCCGCGCAGAAGGCACTCGCCCTGCAACCGGCGAACAGCGCACATTCGCGGCTACACGCGAGCTGGCCGCACTCGGAGCTTTCGCGGCTCTTCTCTCGCTCTTTCCCGCAGAGCTCCGGCGATGCACAACTCGAACCGCGAAAGCCGCAATGAGCTTTGTGCAAGCTGCGCAGAAGAAACAAGGCACTAAACCGGCAAATGTCCAGCTAATCTCCAACGTGAAAAGGCTCAGCAAGGAAAGCTCTTGCTAACAGCCCAGAAGCATTGCGACGCTTCTCTGGATGATTTGCCCACCAACACTTCACATCAGCTCAAGCCGGCTGCCCGGAGGAAAAGAGGCTAGGAAAGATCGTAGCAGGCACGGTTGTTGCTGCACGAGAAGTGCCTGCTCCGGAGGCTTCTTGCGAGCAGCGCTAAAAGCACGCGAACATCGCGTTTCTGTGCTTTCCTGAACAGCTTGCGCTGGGACAGTTACAGCCGTGTTTTGCAAGCTGTCCGGGGTTCTGAGGCACTAAAAGTGCGGATGTGTGGCGACTGTGCAAGACGAGAACCGGCTGCTCTGAAAGCCCTTCCTGCTCGTCACGTACGCTTTCTAGCAGCTCTACGGACACACACGCGTCAGCCTCTTCACTGTCCTACACAGCTAGCACGCTGGCAGTTACCGTCAACTTGGAAGCAGCCGCGCAGAAGGCAGTCGCCCTGCAACCGGCGAACAGCGCACATTCGCGGCTACACGCGAGCTGGCCGCACTCGGAGCTTTCGCGGCTCTTCTCTCGCTCTTTCCCGCAGAGCTCCGGCGATGCACAACTCGAACCGCGAAAGCCGCAATGAGCTTTGTGCAAGCTGCGCAGAAGAAACAAGGCACTAAACCGGCAAATGTCCAGCTAATCTCCAACGTGAAAAGGCTCAGCAAGGAAAGCTCTTGCTAACAGCCCAGAAGCATTGCGACGCTTCTCTGGATGATTTGCCCACCAACACTTCACATCAGCTCAAGCCGGCTGCCCGGAGGAAAAGAGGCTAGGAAAGATCGTAGCAGGCACGGTTGTTGCTGCACGAGAAGTGCCTGCTCCGGAGGCTTCTTGCGAGCAGCGCTAAAAGCACGCGAACATCGCGTTTCTGTGCTTTCCTGAACAGCTTGCGCTGGGACAGTTACAGCCGTGTTTTGCAAGCTGTCCGGGGTTCTGAGGCACTAAAAGTGCGGATGTGTGGCGACTGTGCAAGACGAGAACCGGCTGCTCTGAAAGCCCTTCCTGCTCGTCACGTACGCTTTCTAGCAGCTCTACGGACACACACGCGTCAGCCTCTTCACTGTCCTACACAGCTAGCACGCTGGCAGTTACCGTCAACTTGGAAGCAGCCGCGCAGAAGGCAGTCGCCCTGCAACCGGCGAACAGCGCACATTCGCGGCTACACGCGAGCTGGCCGCACTCGGAGCTTTCGCGGCTCTTCTCTCGCTCTTTCCCGCAGAGCTCCGGCGATGCACAACTCGAACCGCGAAAGCCGCAATGAGCTTTGTGCAAGCTGCGCAGAAGAAACAAGGCACTAAACCGGCAAATGTCCAGCTAATCTCCAACGTGAAAAGGCTCAGCAAGGAAAGCTCTTGCTAACAGCCCAGAAGCATTGCGACGCTTCTCTGGATGATTTGCCCACCAACACTTCACATCAGCTCAAGCCGGCTGCCCGGAGGAAAAGAGGCTAGGAAAGATCGTAGCAGGCACGGTTGTTGCTGCACGAGAAGTGCCTGCTCCGGAGGCTTCTTGCGAGCAGCGCTAAAAGCACGCGAACATCGCGTTTCTGTGCTTTCCTGAACAGCTTGCGCTGGGACAGTTACAGCCGTGTTTTGCAAGCTGTCCGGGGTTCTGAGGCACTAAAAGTGCGGATGTGTGGCGACTGTGCAAGACGAGAACCGGCTGCTCTGAAAGCCCTTCCTGCTCGTCACGTACGCTTTCTAGCAGCTCTACGGACACACACGCGTCAGCCTCTTCACTGTCCTACACAGCTAGCACGCTGGCAGTTACCGTCAACTTGGAAGCAGCCGCGCAGAAGGCAGTCGCCCTGCAACCGGCGAACAGCGCACATTCGCGGCTACATGCGAGCTGGCCGCACTCGGAGCTTTCGCGGCTCTTCTCTCGCTCTTTCCCGCAGAGCTCCGGCGATGCACAACTCGAACCGCGAAAGCCGCAATGAGCTTTGTGCAAGCTGCGCAGAAGAAACAAGGCACTAAACCGGCAAATGTCCAGCTAATCTCCAACGTGAAAAGGCTCAGCAAGGAAAGCTCTTGCTAACAGCCCAGAAGCATTGCGACGCTTCTCTGGATGATTTGCCCACCAACACTTCACATCAGCTCAAGCCGGCTGCCCGGAGGAAAAGAGGCTAGGAAAGATCGTAGCAGGCACGGTTGTTGCTGCACGAGAAGTGCCTGCTCCGGAGGCTTCTTGCGAGCAGCGCTAAAAGCACGCGAACATCGCGTTTCTGTGCTTTCCTGAACAGCTTGCGCTGGGACAGTTACAGCCGTGTTTTGCAAGCTGTCCGGGGTTCTGAGGCACTAAAAGTGCGGATGTGTGGCGACTGTGCAAGACGAGAACCGGCTGCTCTGAAAGCCCTTCCTGCTCGTCACGTACGCTTTCTAGCAGCTCTACGGACACACACGCGTCAGCCTCTTCACTGTCCTACACAGCTAGCACGCTGGCAGTTACCGTCAACTTGGAAGCAGCCGCGCAGAAGGCAGTCGCCCTGCAACCGGCGAACAGCGCACATTCGCGGCTACACGCGAGCTGGCCGCACTCGGAGCTTTCGCGGCTCTTCTCTCGCTCTTTCCCGCAGAGCTCCGGCGATGCACAACTCGAACCGCGAAAGCCGCAATGAGCTTTGTGCAAGCTGCGCAGAAGAAACAAGGCACTAAACCGGCAAATGTCCAGCTAATCTCCAACGTGAAAAGGCTCAGCAAGGAAAGCTCTTGCTAACAGCCCAGAAGCATTGCGACGCTTCTCTGGATGATTTGCCCACCAACACTTCACATCAGCTCAAGCCGGCTGCCCGGAGGAAAAGAGGCTAGGAAAGATCGTAGCAGGCACGGTTGTTGCTGCACGAGAAGTGCCTGCTCCGGAGGCTTCTTGCGAGCAGCGCTAAAAGCACGCGAACATCGCGTTTCTGTGCTTTCCTGAACAGCTTGCGCTGGGACAGTTACAGCCGTGTTTTGCAAGCTGTCCGGGGTTCTGAGGCACTAAAAGTGCGGATGTGTGGCGACTGTGCAAGACGAGAACCGGCTGCTCTGAAAGCCCTTCCTGCTCGTCACGTACGCTTTCTAGCAGCTCTACGGACACACACGCGTCAGCCTCTTCACTGTCCTACACAGCTAGCACGCTGGCAGTTACCGTCAACTTGGAAGCAGCCGCGCAGAAGGCAGTCGCCCTGCAACCGGCGAACAGCGCACATTCGCGGCTACACGCGAGCTGGCCGCACTCGGAGCTTTCGCGGCTCTTCTCTCGCTCTTTCCCGCAGAGCTCCGGCGATGCACAACTCGAACCGCGAAAGCCGCAATGAGCTTTGTGCAAGCTGCGCAGAAGAAACAAGGCACTAAACCGGCAAATGTCCAGCTAATCTCCAACGTGAAAAGGCTCAGCAAGGAAAGCTCTTGCTAACAGCCCAGAAGCATTGCGACGCTTCTCTGGATGATTTGCCCACCAACACTTCACATCAGCTCAAGCCGGCTGCCCGGAGGAAAAGAGGCTAGGAAAGATCGTAGCAGGCACGGTTGTTGCTGCACGAGAAGTGCCTGCTCCGGAGGCTTCTTGCGAGCAGCGCTAAAAGCACGCGAACATCGCGTTTCTGTGCTTTCCTGAACAGCTTGCGCTGGGACAGTTACAGCCGTGTTTTGCAAGCTGTCCGGGGTTCTGAGGCACTAAAAGTGCGGATGTGTGGCGACTGTGCAAGACGAGAACCGGCTGCTCTGAAAGCCCTTCCTGCTCGTCACGTACGCTTTCTAGCAGCTCTACGGACACACACGCGTCAGCCTCTTCACTGTCCTACACAGCTAGCACGCTGGCAGTTACCGTCAACTTGGAAGCAGCCGCGCAGAAGGCAGTCGCCCTGCAACCGGCGAACAGCGCACATTCGCGGCTACACGCGAGCTGGCCGCACTCGGAGCTTTCGCGGCTCTTCTCTCGCTCTTTCCCGCAGAGCTCCGGCGATGCACAACTCGAACCGCGAAAGCCGCAATGAGCTTTGTGCAAGCTGCGCAGAAGAAACAAGGCACTAAACCGGCAAATGTCCAGCTAATCTCCAACGTGAAAAGGCTCAGCAAGGAAAGCTCTTGCTAACAGCCCAGAAGCATTGCGACGCTTCTCTGGATGATTTGCCCACCAACACTTCACATCAGCTCAAGCCGGCTGCCCGGAGGAAAAGAGGCTAGGAAAGATCGTAGCAGGCACGGTTGTTGCTGCACGAGAAGTGCCTGCTCCGGAGGCTTCTTGCGAGCAGCGCTAAAAGCACGCGAACATCGCGTTTCTGTGCTTTCCTGAACAGCTTGCGCTGGGACAGTTACAGCCGTGTTTTGCAAGCTGTCCGGGGTTCTGAGGCACTAAAAGTGCGGATGTGTGGCGACTGTGCAAGACGAGAACCGGCTGCTCTGAAAGCCCTTCCTGCTCGTCACGTACGCTTTCTAGCAGCTCTACGGACACACACGCGTCAGCCTCTTCACTGTCCTACACAGCTAGCACGCTGGCAGTTACCGTCAACTTGGAAGCAGCCGCGCAGAAGGCAGTCGCCCTGCAACCGGCGAACAGCGCACATTCGCGGCTACACGCGAGCTGGCCGCACTCGGAGCTTTCGCGGCTCTTCTCTCGCTCTTTCCCGCAGAGCTCCGGCGATGCACAACTCGAACCGCGAAAGCCGCAATGAGCTTTGTGCAAGCTGCGCAGAAGAAACAAGGCACTAAACCGGCAAATGTCCAGCTAATCTCCAACGTGAAAAGGCTCAGCAAGGAAAGCTCTTGCTAACAGCCCAGAAGCATTGCGACGCTTCTCTGGATGATTTGCCCACCAACACTTCACATCAGCTCAAGCCGGCTGCCCGGAGGAAAAGAGGCTAGGAAAGATCGTAGCAGGCACGGTTGTTGCTGCACGAGAAGTGCCTGCTCCGGAGGCTTCTTGCGAGCAGCGCTAAAAGCACGCGAACATCGCGTTTCTGTGCTTTCCTGAACAGCTTGCGCTGGGACAGTTACAGCCGTGTTTTGCAAGCTGTCCGGGGTTCTGAGGCACTAAAAGTGCGGATGTGTGGCGACTGTGCAAGACGAGAACCGGCTGCTCTGAAAGCCCTTCCTGCTCGTCACGTACGCTTTCTAGCAGCTCTACGGACACACACGCGTCAGCCTCTTCACTGTCCTACACAGCTAGCACGCTGGCAGTTACCGTCAACTTGGAAGCAGCCGCGCAGAAGGCAGTCGCCCTGCAACCGGCGAACAGCGCACATTCGCGGCTACACGCGAGCTGGCCGCACTCGGAGCTTTCGCGGCTCTTCTCTCGCTCTTTCCCGCAGAGCTCCGGCGATGCACAACTCGAACCGCGAAAGCCGCAATGAGCTTTGTGCAAGCTGCGCAGAAGAAACAAGGCACTAAACCGGCAAATGTCCAGCTAATCTCCAACGTGAAAAGGCTCAGCAAGGAAAGCTCTTGCTAACAGCCCAGAAGCATTGCGACGCTTCTCTGGATGATTTGCCCACCAACACTTCACATCAGCTCAAGCCGGCTGCCCGGAGGAAAAGAGGCTAGGAAAGATCGTAGCAGGCACGGTTGTTGCTGCACGAGAAGTGCCTGCTCCGGAGGCTTCTTGCGAGCAGCGCTAAAAGCACGCGAACATCGCGTTTCTGTGCTTTCCTGAACAGCTTGCGCTGGGACAGTTACAGCCGTGTTTTGCAAGCTGTCCGGGGTTCTGAGGCACTAAAAGTGCGGATGTGTGGCGACTGTGCAAGACGAGAACCGGCTGCTCTGAAAGCCCTTCCTGCTCGTCACGTACGCTTTCTAGCAGCTCTACGGACACACACGCGTCAGCCTCTTCACTGTCCTACACAGCTAGCACGCTGGCAGTTACCGTCAACTTGGAAGCAGCCGCGCAGAAGGCACTCGCCCTGCAACCGGCGAACAGCGCACATTCGCGGCTACACGCGAGCTGGCCGCACTCGGAGCTTTCGCGGCTCTTCTCTCGCTCTTTCCCGCAGAGCTCCGGCGATGCACAACTCGAACCGCGAAAGCCGCAATGAGCTTTGTGCAAGCTGCGCAGAAGAAACAAGGCACTAAACCGGCAAATGTCCAGCTAATCTCCAACGTGAAAAGGCTCAGCAAGGAAAGCTCTTGCTAACAGCCCAGAAGCATTGCGACGCTTCTCTGGATGATTTGCCCACCAACACTTCACATCAGCTCAAGCCGGCTGCCCGGAGGAAAAGAGGCTAGGAAAGATCGTAGCAGGCACGGTTGTTGCTGCACGAGAAGTGCCTGCTCCGGAGGCTTCTTGCGAGCAGCGCTAAAAGCACGCGAACATCGCGTTTCTGTGCTTTCCTGAACAGCTTGCGCTGGGACAGTTACAGCCGTGTTTTGCAAGCTGTCCGGGGTTCTGAGGCACTAAAAGTGCGGATGTGTGGCGACTGTGCAAGACGAGAACCGGCTGCTCTGAAAGCCCTTCCTGCTCGTCACGTACGCTTTCTAGCAGCTCTACGGACACACACGCGTCAGCCTCTTCACTGTCCTACACAGCTAGCACGCTGGCAGTTACCGTCAACTTGGAAGCAGCCGCGCAGAAGGCAGTCGCCCTGCAACCGGCGAACAGCGCACATTCGCGGCTACACGCGAGCTGGCCGCACTCGGAGCTTTCGCGGCTCTTCTCTCGCTCTTTCCCGCAGAGCTCCGGCGATGCACAACTCGAACCGCGAAAGCCGCAATGAGCTTTGTGCAAGCTGCGCAGAAGAAACAAGGCACTAAACCGGCAAATGTCCAGCTAATCTCCAACGTGAAAAGGGTCAGCAAGGAAAGCTCTTGCTAACAGCCCAGAAGCATTGCGACGCTTCTCTGGATGATTTGCCCACCAACACTTCACATCAGCTCAAGCCGGCTGCCCGGAGGAAAAGAGGCTAGGAAAGATCGTAGCAGGCACGGTTGTTGCTGCACGAGAAGTGCCTGCTCCGGAGGCTTCTTGCGAGCAGCGCTAAAAGCACGCGAACATCGCGTTTCTGTGCTTTCCTGAACAGCTTGCGCTGGGACAGTTACAGCCGTGTTTTGCAAGCTGTCCGGGGTTCTGAGGCACTAAAAGTGCGGATGTGTGGCGACTGTGCAAGACGAGAACCGGCTGCTCTGAAAGCCCTTCCTGCTCGTCACGTACGCTTTCTAGCAGCTCTACGGACACACACGCGTCAGCCTCTTCACTGTCCTACACAGCTAGCACGCTGGCAGTTACCGTCAACTTGGAAGCAGCCGCGCAGAAGGCAGTCGCCCTGCAACCGGCGAACAGCGCACATTCGCGGCTACACGCGAGCTGGCCGCACTCGGAGCTTTCGCGGCTCTTCTCTCGCTCTTTCCCGCAGAGCTCCGGCGATGCACAACTCGAACCGCGAAAGCCGCAATGAGCTTTGTGCAAGCTGCGCAGAAGAAACAAGGCACTAAACCGGCAAATGTCCAGCTAATCTCCAACGTGAAAAGGCTCAGCAAGGAAAGCTCTTGCTAACAGCCCAGAAGCATTGCGACGCTTCTCTGGATGATTTGCCCACCAACACTTCACATCAGCTCAAGCCGGCTGCCCGGAGGAAAAGAGGCTAGGAAAGATCGTAGCAGGCACGGTTGTTGCTGCACGAGAAGTGCCTGCTCCGGAGGCTTCTTGCGAGCAGCGCTAAAAGCACGCGAACATCGCGTTTCTGTGCTTTCCTGAACAGCTTGCGCTGGGACAGTTACAGCCGTGTTTTGCAAGCTGTCCGGGGTTCTGAGGCACTAAAAGTGCGGATGTGTGGCGACTGTGCAAGACGAGAACCGGCTGCTCTGAAAGCCCTTCCTGCTCGTCACGTACGCTTTCTAGCAGCTCTACGGACACACACGCGTCAGCCTCTTCACTGTCCTACACAGCTAGCACGCTGGCAGTTACCGTCAACTTGGAAGCAGCCGCGCAGAAGGCACTCGCCCTGCAAACGGCGAACAGCGCACATTCGCGGCTACACGCGAGCTGGCCGCACTCGGAGCTTTCGCGGCTCTTCTCTCGCTCTTTCCCGCAGAGCTCCGGCGATGCACAACTCGAACCGCGAAAGCCGCAATGAGCTTTGTGCAAGCTGCGCAGAAGAAACAAGGCACTAAACCGGCAAATGTCCAGCTAATCTCCAACGTGAAAAGGCTCAGCAAGGAAAGCTCTTGCTAACAGCCCAGAAGCATTGCGACTCTTCTCTGGATGATTTGCCCACCAACACTTCACATCAGCTCAAGCCGGCTGCCCGGAGGAAAAGAGGCTAGGAAAGATCGTAGCAGGCACGGTTGTTGCTGCACGAGAAGTGCCTGCTCCGGAGGCTTCTTGCGAGCAGCGCTAAAAGCACGCGAACATCGCGTTTCTGTGCTTTCCTGAACAGCTTGCGCTGGGACAGTTACAGCCGTGTTTTGCAAGCTGTCCGGGGTTCTGAGGCACTAAAAGTGCGGATGTGTGGCGACTGTCCAAGACGAGAACCGGCTGCTCTGAAAGCCCTTCCTGCTCGTCACGTACGCTTTCTAGCAGCTCTACGGACACACACGCGTCAGCCTCTTCACTGTCCTACACAGCTAGCACGCTGGCAGTTACCGTCAACTTGGAAGCAGCCGCGCAGAAGGCACTCGCCCTGCAACCGGCGAACAGCGCACATTCGCGGCTACACGCGAGCTGGCCGCACTCGGAGCTTTCGCGGCTCTTCTCTCGCTCTTTCCCGCAGAGCTCCGGCGATGCACAACTCGAACCGCGAAAGCCGCAATGAGCTTTGTGCAAGCTGCGCAGAAGAAACAAGGCACTAAACCGGCAAATGTCCAGCTAATCTCCCACATGAAAAGGGTCAGCAAGGAAAGCTCTTGCTGCTCTTCACTCGCTCTTGCTAACAGCCCAGAAGCATTGCTACACTTCTCTGGATGATTTGCCCACCAACACTTCACATCAGCTCAAGCCGGCTGCCCGGAGGAAAAGAGGCTAGGAAAGATCGTAGCAGGCACGGTTGTTGCCGCACGAGAAGTGCCTGCTCCGGAGGCTTCTTGCGAGCAGCGCTAAAAGCACGCGAACATCGCGTTTCTGTGCTTTCCTGAACAGCTTGCGCTGGGACAGTTACAGCCGTGTTTTGCAAGCTGTCCGGGGTTCTGAGGCACTAAAAGTGCGGATGTGTGGCGACTGTCCAAGACGAGAGCCGGCTGCTCTGAAAGCCCTTCCTGCTCGTCACGTACGCTTTCTAGCAGCTCTACGGACACACACACGTCAGCCTCTTCACTGTCCTACACAGCTAGCACGCTGGCAGTTACCGTCAACTTGGAAGCAGCCGCGCAGAAGGCAGTCGCCCTCCAGCCGGCGAACAGCGCATCATCGCGGCTACACGCGAGCTGGCCGCACTCGGAGCTTTCGCGGCTCTTCTCTCGCTCTTTCCCGCAGAGCTCCGGCGATGCACAACTCGAACCGCGAAAGCCGCAATAAGCTTTGTGCAAGCTGCGCAGAAGAAACAAGGCACTAAACCGGCAAATGTCCAGCTAATCTCCCACATGAAAAAGGTCAGCAAGGAAAGCTCTTGCTGCTCTTCACTCGCTCTTGCTAACAGCCCAGAAGCATTGCTACACTTCTCTGGATGATTTGCCCACCAACACTTCACATCAGCTCAAGCCGGCTGCCCGGAGGAAAAGAGGCTAGGAAAGATCGTAGCAGGCACGGTTGTTGCCGCACGAGAAGTGCCTGCTCCGGAGGCTTCTTGCGAGCAGCGCTAAAAGCACGCGAACATCGCGTTTCTGTGCTTTCCTGAACAGCTTGCGCTGGGACAGTTACAGCTGTGTTTTGCAAGCTGTCCGGGGTTCTGAGGCACTAAAAGTGCGGATGCGTGGCGACTGTCCAAGACGAGAGCCGGCTGCTCTGAAAGCCCTTCCTGCTCTTCACGTACGCTTTCTAGCAGCTCTACGGACACACACGCGTCAGCCTCTTCACTGTCCTACACAGCTAGCACGCTGGCAGTTACCGTCAACTTGGAAGCAGCCGCGGAGAAGGAAGTCAGACAATTCCTCCAACACCTGAAATGCCTGCTCTAAAAGTTCTTGCTGCTCCTCACCGACTCTTCCCACCACATCTACAGGCTCAGAAACATTGAGTCTCTGGGCTTTCCTCCACCAGCAGGACTCTGACACTTACCATCACCTAGAGCTGCTGCACAGTGAGAAATAAATCTTAAAAATCACTAACTCAGACGATTGCTTTAACACCAAAAGTGCCACCTCTGAAAGTTTACTGGTGTACATGGTGGCAAAAGTCGGAGTCCTGATTGTCTAGGAAAGAACGGAGCCCCAGTGTTGCTGGGCTTGTAGATGCGGTGGCAAGAGCCACTGAGGGGTTTTCAGAGCTGGCACTTCTGGTGTGGGATCTATCATCCAACGTTCATGATATATAAGAGTGTTTTCACTGGGCGGCCATAAGTACACCGTGGTAAACGTTGGAGTGCTGGTGTTCTAGGAAATCTCGCAGTCCCAATATTTGTGAGCCTGTAGATGCGGTGGCAAGAGCCGGGCAGGAGAAGCAAGAGCTTTCAGAAATGTCACTTCTGGTGTGGGAGCAGTCTTCTGACTGTGTGATTTTTAAGATTTTTTTCAAAAGGGACTGCTGAGTTGAGGTGATGGTAGACGTCGGAGTCCTGGTGTCCCAGGAAATGCCGGATCCCCAATGTTTGTGAGCCTGTAGATGTGGTGCCTAGAGCTGGTGAGAAGCAGCAAGACATTCCAGAGCTGACACTTCTGGTGTGGGAGCAGCTGTCTGACATTCACCATTTTTAAGCTGTGGTTTAACACTAGGCGGACAGCTCGAGCTGGTGTTAAACGTCGGAGTCCTGGTGGTCTAAGAAATCCCGGAGCCCCAATGTTTCCTGGCCTGTAGATTTTTTTTATGCCTGTAGATCTTTACCACCCTGTCCTGGTGGTCTAGGAAAGCCCGGAGCCCCAGAGTTTGGAGCCTGTATGTGTGGTAGCAAGAGCCGGTGAGGAGCAGCAAGGGTATTCAGAGCTGGTCACCATGTAACAAAAGGTTCAGGATTTTTAAGATTTTTTCCCACTGAGCAGTAGGGACTGTTTCTCACTCCTTACAAATGAGTCCTTCGTCAGGAAAAGAAAAAAAAAACAGACTTCCTCTTCCATTAATTGTTTCTCTAAGCTATATGGGTACATGACTATGTTTTATAACTGTATTCTTGTCCTGTTTCTGGCTAGGATAGAGTTAATATTTACCTGAGCTGGGTGGAGTACTGAAGCTGGTAGCCCCTATGGCTGGGATAGTTAACTAATCAGCTAACTGCTGGGGCTCAGTATGTAAGTGAGGAGGGTGGTGAAAGGAGCCTCCTGCTACGTGGAAGAAACTAGGTGT
Organism: Chlamydotis macqueenii; assembly: GCF_036417535.1. Taxonomy (NCBI): domain Eukaryota; kingdom Metazoa; phylum Chordata; class Aves; order Otidiformes; family Otididae; genus Chlamydotis; species Chlamydotis macqueenii. The sequence goes on from NW_028239129.1 coordinate 20,470, forward strand.
GGAGATTTGTTGTAAGCCATTATACTATATTTGTATTGCATCACTGTTTTGTTTTCTTCTGTCATTACTGTTAAATTTACTTTTTGTTCAATCTCAACCCACGGGTTTGGTTTTTTTCCTGGTTTTCTTTTGTTTACCAAATCTCCCCCTGTTCTCTTGGAGAGTGGGGGGGGAGTGAGAGAGAGACTGCGTAGTCTGGTCCCGATCGGGGCTGAACTACAACAATTCTTTAAGAGCATACATATATAGTTGTGATTAACTTATTGTCCCCTATATCAATCCCCCCTTTTTATCACACTAAGTAAATTGTTTTACTTAAACAGTTTCCCTGAATGATATGAAGCATCATACATGGTTTTGTTAGTGGGGGGGGGGCTAAGGTGGTAGCTTCTGTAGGAAACTGCTAGAAGTCGCTCCCCTTTGTTCAGTGGACTCGGCCGGGCCTAGAGCGGACCCGCTGCTGGCCAAGGCCAAGCCAATTGGTAGCAGAATGTCCCATGATAATGCCTCTGTGATAACGTATTCAAATAGGGGAAAACAGAAAAAAAAAAAAAAGGGAGAGATGTGAAGCAGCTGAGCGGGGGGCAGAGGCACAGAGGGGGAGGCGCAGGCCTTATGGGCCTTGCAGGCCTCACCCTCTGGCCTCTCGCCAAGCGGCTGACTGGGCCCGAATTGGTCCGGCCCGGCTGCAGGAAGTGGAGAGGAGAGGAGAAGTGAATAAGATGTAAAAAGGATCCTGAGAGACATCTACCAGCCTGTTGTGAGGAACGGCTGCAGATGCCCAGGTCAGTTCAGAAGGAGTGGGAGGAGTAATGCGGCTCCTGGCCAAGATTCCCCTGCAGCCTGTGGTGACGACCATGGTGGAGCAGGTTGTCCCCCTGCAGCCCATGGAGGTCCACGGAGGGGCAGAGATCCACTTGGAGCCCGTGAAGGATCCTGTACTGGGGGAGGTGGATGCCTGAAGGCAGCTGTGGCCCATGGAGGGCCCGCTGGGACAGCCGTTCTGGAGAGACTGCACCCCGTGGAAGAGATGACCCATGCCGGAGCAGTTTCAGGAAGGACTGTGGCGTACGGGTGGGACCCCACAACAGAGCAGGGGAGGAATGCGAGTTCTTCCCCCAACCATGAAGCAGCAGTGTAAAACAACGCGTGATGAACTGACCGCAATCCCCATTCCCTCTTCCCCCTCCTGTGCCACTCGGGGGGGGGAAGGTAGTAGAGATAATGTTAAGCTTGGGAAGAGGGAGGGGTGGAGGGAGGTTATCTTGTTCTCTGTCTCATTATCTTGCTGTTTGTAGTAATAAATGAATAGTTTTCCCCAAGAGGAGTCTGTTTTGCCCGTGACGGTAAATTTAAGGATTTCTCCCTGTCCTTATCTCAAACCTCGAGCCGTTTTTCCTTACGTTATCTCCCCCTGTTCTCTCGGAGGGTGGGAGGAGTGAGAGAGAGACTGCGTAGTCTGGTCCTGATCGGGGCTGAACTACGACAGTGTTACTTTCTTAAACATTCTCCAAACCCATAGGTACAGCACAATAGTTAATAGTAATAAAACTCCTAAGCTAATCAATAAGATCACAACGGGGCGCACCATAGTATTAAGGATCCCTGTTGCCTCTGTCCCAGCCCCACTCATGCCCTGAGTACATTTCCATTTTGTGCATAACCACAGTGGCCAAGTTTAAGCCCGACCGTTTAAAAGGTGGTCCCATGCTTCCTGTAAACCCAAGGGAGGCGTGAGACCACGGCCATTTGGTGTCCTTTTGATTACAAGTTGGTGGTAAGATGCAGGAAAATATTGTAAGCCCAACCACAATTCCAATTAAACAATTGGTCATTTTAGGATTTAGTTGGTCTAGTGGATTAGTACAGCTACTTCTGTAGATAATGTACTGCCTTTGGTGACCTGCTAAAATGGGTTTTATATTTCCTATAATAAAATGACAAATAAGATATAAACTGTACCGATGACAGATTTGGGCGAGATTAGTTACTGGCCGGTCCCGGTTTCTTTGTCCGGTATCGTTTGCTGTGGTGTCCCTCCGGTTCACTACTGCACTGTTCCCGCCCTTATCCGTTCGAACGAGTTTAAGTCTCAAGTCTTCGTTGTTGTCTGGAGTTACTTTCCACAAGGTTGCAGAGGCTCTCTTGATCCGAGTATGGTGTATCCAGGAGTTCTGTCCCTTTACCTTAATTGCCGTGTAGGTGGAGAGGAGGACTTGAAAAGGTCCGGCCCACTGTGGTTCCAGAGTTTTTTCTGTAAGAGACTTAACATATACATAGTCCCCTGGTTGTATATCGTGAACAGGCCCATCCAGACCCCTACGACGTGTTCCCATTGCATGTTTTTCAATTCTTTTTAATTGTTTGTTTAGTGCCACCATATAGGAGGTCATTATTTCTTCACCAATTTGTGAAGACGTTCCCTTTTGTACCCCATAGGGTCGTCCATATAGAATTTCGAATGGACTAAGCCCTTCTCTTGCTCTTGGTCTGGTTCGTATTCGTATAAGAGCTAATGGTAAAGTTAGATTAGTTTCCTGACCCAACTTGACAATCTGTTGTTTGATTGGGTGATTCATTTTCTCCACCTGGCCACTTGATTGTGGTCGGTAAGAGGTATGTAATTGCCACTCTATCCCTAGATGGTGGCTAATTGCTTGTACTATTCTGGACACAAAATGTGGTCCTCTATCCGATGACATTACTGCTGCGACTCCAAACCTAGGTACTATTTCCTGGAGCAGTATTTTGGTTACTTCCCAGGCTTTAGCAGTTCCGCACGGGAAAGCTTCTGGCCAGCCTGAAAAGGTATCCGTAAGTACTAATAAGTATCGATACCCCCCTTTTCTAGGGAGTTCTGAGAAATCAATCTGCCAACGTTGTCCCGGACCATTCCCCTTTCCGATTTTTTCAAGTTTCGGCCCTTTTACAACTTTAGGATTAGTCTGGAGACAAAGATCACATTGTTGAGTTACTTGTCTAGCGGTAGTGTCTAAGTTTCACGCTATTATGTTCCTGATGAGATCTTTATATAGGGCTTCTGCCCCCGCCTCCCCCCAGTGTCTTTTTCTATGTTCTTCTCGGACTACTGACCATATCATGTAGGAGGGAATTACTACCCTCCCGTGTGAGGGGTAGTAATTGGCCCACCCTTCCTCATTATATGACCCCTTTAGATCATTAATAAGTTTGCCGACTTCCTTTGTGTATTCTGGTTTACCTTCTAGAAATACCTGTCCATCAGGTATTAGCGCACCCTCTACCTTGATTGTTTCTCTAGCTGCTTGTTTTGCTTCCCTATCTGCCAGCTCATTTCCTCTTTCCAATTCTGTGCTCACTTTCTGGTGTGCTTTAATATGCATAATTGCCACCTTTTTGGGAAGCTGGACTGCATTCAGGATTTTCAAAATCCCTTCTGCGTGTTTGATGGTTTTTCCATGAGAATTTAACAGTCCTCTTGCCTTCCATATTGCTCCATGGGCATGTACCACCCCAAAGGCATATTTAGGGTCAGTCCAAATGTTTACAGTCCTTCCCTGGGCTCTCTCCAGGGCTCAGGTAAGGGCTATGATCTCGGCCTTTTGGGTTGAGACATCGGCTGATAGTGGCCTGGACTCTATCACCTTTTCAAAAGTGGTAACAGCATATCCGGAATGTCGCCTTCCATTTAACATATAGCTGCTTCCATCGGTGAACCAATGTTCGGCTCCATCGACAGGGACATCTTTAAGATCCGTTCGACTAGAATACATGGTTTCAATTGTTTCCACGCAGTCATGACTCACCGGCTCCCCGATGTTCCCATCAAGGAATGAGGCCGGATTGATGATGTTTGTGGTCACGATTTCAACATCATCCTGTTCAACCATTATAGCTTGATATTTCAGGAACCTTTGTGGGGAAAGCCAATGCCCTCCTTTTGCTTCAAGGACCGCAGATACAGTCTGGGAAACTAGGACAGTCATTTTCTGGCCTAGAGTGAACTTTCAGGCTTCTTGAATGTTTAGAATGACAGCTGCTACTGCTCTCAGACAGCTGGGCCACTGTCGTAGTTCAGCCCCGATCGGGACCAGACTACACAGTCTCTCTCTCGCTCCCCCCACCCTCCGAGAGAATAGGAGGAGATGATATAAGAAAAACGGCTCGAGGTTTGAGATAAGGACGGGAAGAAATTTGTAAAGTTACCGTTACAGGCAAAACAGACTCGACTTGGGGAAAAACACTCATTTATTTCTAAAACTAGCAGGAGAATGAGACAGGGAACAAGATAACCTCCCCCCACCCCTCCCTCTTCCCGGGCTTAACATTATCTCTACTACCTTCCCCTCCCGAGCGGCATGGAGGGGGGGGTCGGGGGCGGTGGGGGGGGGAATGGGGGTCGCAGTCAGTTCATCACGCGTTGTTTTACGCCTCTGTGTCATCGTCGGGGGAAGAACTCCTTGCATTCCTCCTCTGCTCCAGCGTGGGGTCCCTCCCACGGGCCACAGTCCTTCGTGAAACTGCTCCGGCGTGGGTCATCTCTTCCACGGGGTGCAGTCCTGCGAGCGACGGAGGAACGTACGACAAAAGACTCAATATGAGTAATAAGCGTAGTTCGATTTATTAGTCCCGGGTGCACATATTTATATTGCTAAGATAAAATATGCCTACTAGTCATTGCGTGATTGGCTTAAGCTCTAATAGTTACATTTGCATATCCTTGCTACTTGCAGTTAGCTAATCTGGAAAGTCCCGTTAACCTGAAAGTCCCGTACTTTTCATGTTTTCACTTTCTCAGAGTTGTTTACGATCTTCTTCAAGGTTGCTTCGTTTACTTTCTCACAGGAAGCTTCATTACTTTCTCACAGGCGGCCTCATTATTTTCTCACAGGTGGCTTCAGTACTTTCTTACAGGCGGCTTCATTACTTTCTCACAAGCGGCTTCAGTGATGTCCTTGAGGCCTGCTGCTCACAAACATAACAATTCCATTCGGTCTGGATTGTTCACTAAGTGTCCCTGATACTCCAGGTATCCAACAAATCCCCCTTTTTGTTTTGAACAATCCAGACCCACTTATGCGCTAATAACAAAAAATCAATGGCTGCTAGATTCTGCAAAAATATCATGACGCATACTATCCATGTCTTCTAATAATCCTGATAACATGCTAGAGGTTAAATTCATTTGCTTTTGTGCCCAACAAGCTAATTTATTTAAGTTAGCTAAAGCTTTTGCAGTTGCTGCCCAAGGAACAAATAAAGATAATGCTATCCGCTCAGCTGTACCCAACAGGGTTAAATTGCCGTCACAATGGGGAGTCAATACTTTTAGCGATCTTCTTGCTCGAGTGTGATTCCGTAATGTTCTCATAGGTGGAGCAAACATTATCAATTTTCCAAAATAACATGGTCCTCCTATGGCTCTTTTTGGTACTCCTGACCTTATTTTACTACAATATCAACTAGGTTCATGTAGGCCTCTACTGAATCTCCCTTTTCTTCTTTTTTTTTTTTTTTTTTTTTTTTTTATGAGCCAGATTGTCTGTATTGAGTTGTTAATCATTTTTTGCAAGCATGGTATGTTATGCCTAGTATGATGCCTAGTATCATAATTCCGATTTTAACCAAGGACAGCAACCACCCAGTTATGCCACACACAAGCTTAGTTAATAAAATTACTGATCACATGTTTATGCATATTCATGATTACAAAGCAAAGCTAAGTTTCAGTACCTTCTAGTAATTTTCTACTATAACATTTTTCTACTATTATGGATATAACAACTCCAGTAACTTTCTTATCTACAAGAGCAATGACTAGTTTTCTGCAGGCCTCTGTTGAAACAAGCCATAAATTCTGCTAACAATGTTTTGTATCTTAAAGCTTCCCTTCTCATTCCATGGCTTTCTTCCTGAGAGCATGATTGCATTCCTCCCCCAAGGTCGGTGTGCTTTCACTGATACCATACTGGCTCAGCGAAATACCACATCTCCCCCTTCTTTGTTTAGGAGAAGAGGCTTGTTTCAACGCTTTATCTATTAAAGTTTGCACACATTTTAAGACACAGAATTATAGATCAAAATACATATATAAAAGGAATGAATAAGCATCCTACAGCTATTAGTAACAAGCTTTTATCAAGTCACCAAAAGATGTCTGAATATATCAAAACCATCACTTTGTTGCTGGTTTTGTACTCCTTTTTGCAAGTTTTGAATACTTTTGTGAATAGATTCCGAATGATCAGACAGATTCATGCAGCAAAGCCCATCAAAATCCTGACAACCATGATTTTGTGCTAATAATAAAAAAAATCTATTGCTGATCTATTCTGTTACTAACCCAACTATGCCAAAGACACCGCTGAGCAAGAGGATGTTTATCAGCCGGGTCAGAGCAGAGAAGGGAGGCAGGCGCAGCACCTTCAGGGCGTCCCCTGTTGTAAATAAAGTGTGCTCTGGGTCTGTCCTCTCCCCTTCGCTCCGAGCCACCTCTGTTTATACCCTCAGCAGATTCAGTGAAAGAGTCCTGACTAGGTGTTGCTGCATGCGTGGCCAGCGCATACAACAAGGCCTGACTAGACGTTGCTGCATGCGTGGCCAGCGCATGCAACAAGGCCCGTCAAATATGTGCTCTGCGGGCTAACAGCGGTTCTGTTTTGTAAAGTAGCATAGTATATAGAATCTACATCAGTTAACAGCGTTGATAGTGCCGATACAGTTGTATTTATTTGCTTAGCAAGCCAACAGTCCAATTTATTTAGCATAGTTAATGCCTAGGCACTTGCCACACCAGGTGTAAAGACTGAAGCAGCAATAATTTTACTTAGTTTCCAAAACTCTGTATTATCTTGGCAACCAGATTCAATGCTATGTATGCTTCGTTTAGGTCTTTTATGCTGTCTGGATTTTGATATGTGCTCGCATGATTACGTCATGCTGTGTCGTTGCAATGTATAGATCTTAAAGCATTTACAATCATTACCCCTCTAGAAACATTAGCTCTTGAATAGTTAAAAAGAAATAGAAGTCCATCTTTACTGATCCCAAAAAGTTCCATCTTTTGTAGTTTTAGCACTCAGCACTTGTGGTTGCTGCTGTTTTACACAGAGTTGCCGTCCTACCGGTATCTGGCAGGTCAACCAAACATGTTCTGAAATACCCGCAGATGATACAGACAGGGATCCACTTGTTTACTGCTCCTGTAAAGACATAAGCGTATCCCTTCCCCCATGTTATAAGAGGGAACGGTCCTTCCACTTATACAAAGCTCGACTCAGACAGGAGTATCTGTTAACCATGTCAGGGGCGGGGGGGTGGGGGCGCCTGGCGGCGGCTGTGGCCCAGACATATAAGAGGAAAGAAAACTAAAACCTGAGGTTTAAGACAAGAATAGGGAGGGATCCTTAAAGCCACCGCTACAGGCAAAACAGACCATCACTAAAACCAAAGCAGGATAAGGAAAAAGGGAACAAGACAACCTCCCCCCACCCCTCCCTCTTCCCAGGCTTAACACCATCTCCACCTCCCTCCCCTGCCCCCTTAGCGGGACAGGGATGGGGGGCGGGGGGGGGGAAAGAGGGAATGGGGGTTACAGACAGTTAATCACGCGCCGCTTTATTGATATCAACGGTTTAACGGCTGCACCTACAGCAGCAGCCATGACTGTAGCCTTTTCTTGTTCTAACATTCGCTCAGCAGCTTCCAGCAGTTGCCCTGTACTAGATCCTTTTGGCAGCACACTGAGGGCTCTCTTAGTTTTTTGGGTTTGTTTTTTGTTTTTTGTTTTTTTTTGATTAGCATTATTAAAGGCAAGCATATCTAAGAACTTTGCTTTCATGTCATCATCCAGATCAGGGTGAGCCATAATTGCAGTGTGCAACCGATCAATAAATTTCCCATATGGTTCTGTGGGACCTTGTCTTCTTGATGTAAAGGCAGGTCCAGACTTTTCATCGTGCACCCTAGCAAGCGCTCTATAAGCCAAATCTTGGCCCAGTTGTAACACTTCGGTAGCAAATTGCGCTTGCCAATCAGATCGTGTGTAGTGTCCCGCTCCCATCAGCATTTGAGTTTGCACCCCGAATAATGGATCACCCTGTTGTCGAGGCGTTGCAGCTGCCCTATCACAAGCAGCCTGCCAGTACTGAAAGAACTGCAGCTGCTGCGACCTGGACAATCATTCTAATATCATAAGGAGCTAACAACTGTGATGAAAAAATATGCTGCAACACAGATTGAGCATATGATGATTTTAGCCCATACTGAGTAACTGCACTTTTAGCTTCCTTCAATATTTTCCAGTCTAATGCTTTCCACACACTTTTCCCAGTATTATCAGTCACAACTGGAAATGCCATAGGAAAAGGCTCTCCTTCTATCAAAGCATCTCGAATCACCTCTTTCCACTGCACTATTGGATTCAAAACCCCGGCCCCTCCCGCCGGCGTCCCTTGCAAAGGTGCAAAAAGACTGATCTCACCCGATGCTCCGTTCGGAATGAATAGGTTGGATGCTGACAGGTCTCGATGCGGCACAGGCGAAGGAGTTGACAAGTTTCCCAGTGACACTTCTAGGCGAATCTCTAGGGCTTCCAGTCTTTTTAGCGTCTCTTCCAGCTGTGCGTCCTTGGAGCCAGATGAATGTTCATCCCCCTCCTCCTCACGCCGTGGTGGCAGGGAAGAAGGTGGTAACGGGGGATAAACCAGAGCTGTTGGTGCCGGCGAAAAGGCTCGTGACTCTGAGTCTGCACTGGCGCAGCGTGGCGGGGTGCCTGGCGGTGGTACGTCTGATGGTGGTGAAAAGCCTTTGGCAGTTTTTCCCTCTGGTGCCCGCATATCTATAGTTATAGGGGCTGTGGCTGCAGTTCCTGGAGTCCTTGCTGGGGCTCGAACCCCCCCACCCTCAGCACGAGCCGGGGCGGCGGCAGGGCTCGTTAAACCCGAGAACAGCATGCTGGTAGTGGAGGTGGACCCGTCGGCTGGAGTTAAGGCCGCAAAAGCAGATGCAGCAACTGAACGCTCGGCTTTCATGCTTATCAATGTTTCGTTCATTAGCTTCCACACGGTGGAGATCCCTTACTTATTTCATCCCACAGCTTTTTTCCTATCTTTTCCTGTGTCGGGAGTTCAAAAGGATCATCAACTGTGGGGATTAATTCCCTTTTCTTTGCCCACTGCAGCAAAGCTTCTAGGACGGCCGAGTCATAACTCAGTCCTCTCATAGAGAGCATAATAATTCTAGGGCTACCTCCTTTTCCATTATTGCCGGCAGTTTCACAATTGGTGCTCCCTGATTAAGGCACCCCTTCTACTCCCTGATTAAGTACTCACTATTGGTGCTCCCTGATTAAGGCACCCCTTTTTTGCAGCTTGTCCTGTAGCCCCACATTAACCCCCAGTTGCACCCATTAACCCCCAGTTGACCCCCATTGACCCCTGTTAACCCCCATTAACCCCCAGTTGACCCCCATTAACCCCCAGTGACCCCCAGTAACACCTGGTTGCCCCCATTAACACCCAGTTGACCCCCATTAACCCCCAGTTGACCCCCCGTTGACCCCATTAACCCCCCGTTGACCCCCATTAACCCCCGTTGACCCCATTAACCCCCAGTTGACCCCCATTAACCCCCAGTTGACCCCCATTAAACCCCAGTTGACCCCCCGTTGACCCCCATTAACCCCCAGTTGACCCCCATTAAACCCCAGTTGACCCCCCGTTGACCCCCATTAACCCCCAGTTGACCCCCATTAACCCCCAGTTGACCCCACTGACCCCCATTAACCCCCAGTTGACCCCCTGTTGACCCCCATTAACCCCCAGTTGCCCCCATTGACCCCCAGTTGCTTCCCATTAACCCCCAGTTGCCCCCATTAACCCCCAGTTGCCCCCCATAAGCCCCCCATTGACCCCCATTAACCCCCAGTTGACCCCCATTAACCCCCAGTTGACCCGTGACCCCCATTAACCCCCAGTTGCCCCCATTAACCCCCAGTTGACCCCCTGTTGACCCCCATTAACCCCCAGTTGCCCCCATTGACCCCCAGTTGCCCCCCATTGACCCCCAGTTTCCCCCATTAACCCCCAGTTGCCCCCCATAAGCCCCCCGTTGACCCCCATTAACCCCCAGTTGACCCCCATTAACCCCCCGTTGACCCCACTGACCCCCATTAACCCCCAGTTGCCCCCCACTAACCCCCAGTTGACCCCCATTAACCCCCAGTTGCCTCCATTAACCCCCAGTTGACCCCACTGACCCCCATTAACCCCCAGTTGCCCCCCACTAACCCCCAGTTGCCCCCATTAACCCCCAGTTGACCCTGTCGTCTCTCTGTTGACCCCCCCACCCCTCCCCCCCCCCCAGTTGACCCCCCGCCCCCCCGTCCCCCCACCTCGACGGCCATCACATCGCAGCGTCACCCTACGCACCCCTCCCCCCCTCCAACCGCCATCGCTTCACCTCATTGGTCCCCTCGCCTGCCCTCCCCCCACCTCGACCCCCGATTGACCCCTTGCCCCTCCCCCCGTCGCCCCTCCCCCCCCCGCCCCCCGCCCCTCCCCCGCTGGTACCAGTACCCCTCCCTGGAGCAACTGGCCGAAATCGTCCCCTGCGTCCTCCGGCACCTCAAGTGAGTGGGCGGGGGGGCGCCCCACGGCGCTGTGGGGCGGGGAGGGGGCCCCTGACCCGTAGTGGGATGGGACGGGGGGGCGGGGCCAGCACCGGCCTGACCCCGCCCACCCCCCCAGCATCGCCAGCGTCGTGGGCATTGGGGTGGGCGCCGGCGCCTTCGTCCTGGCTAAATTTGGGGTGAGATGTGGGGCGGGGCGTCGGGCGGGGCGTGGGGCAGGGCGGGGGGCAGATTTGGGGGGAATGCAGGGCTGCGGGAATCTCGGGGGAGGTTCTGTGGGGCTGGGGGGGGTCGCTATGGGGCTGGGGGGGTCGCTATGGGGCTGGGGGGCATGGCTGTGGGGCTGGGGGGGTCGCTATGGGGCGGGGGGGTCGCTATGGGGCAGGGGGGCATGGCTGTGGGGCTGGGGGGTCGCTATGGGGCTGGGGGGTCGCTATGGGGCAGAGGGGCATGGCCGTGGGGCGCTATGGGGCTGGAGGAGGTTAGTGGGGTCTCTGGGCACTTGTGGGTCGCTGGGGGGTTGGGGGCTCGGCTATGGGGCTGGGGGGTCGCTATGGGGCTGGGGGGGTCGCTATGGGGCGGGGGGGCATGGCCGTGGGGCGCTATGGGGCTGGAGGAGGTTAGTGGGGTCTCTGGGCACTTGTGGGTCGCTGGGGGGTTGGGGGCTCAGCTGTGGGGCTGGGGGGTCACTATGGGGCAGGGGGGCGTCGCTATGGGGCTGGGGAGTCGCTATGGGGCTGGGGGGTCGCTATGGGGCTGGGGGGGCATGGCCGTGGGGCGCTATGGGGCTGGAGGAGGTTAGTGGGGTCTCTTGGTTGGGTACTTGTGGGTCGCTGGGGGCTCTCGGGGGGCGTGGCTGTGGGGCTGGGGGGTCGCTATGGGGCTGGGGGGTCGCTATGGGGTGGGAGGGCGTGGCCGTGGGGCGCTATGGGTCTGGCCCCGCCCCACAGCTGCTGCACCCCGAGGCGGTGGAGGGGCTGGTGCTGATCAACATCAACCCCCGCGCCAAGGGCTGGGTGGATTGGGTGGCGCACAAGGTGGGCGGGGCCGGCGGGTGGGGAGGGCCAATGGGGAGAGGGGTGGGGCAGAAGGGGGCGGGGTTTGGGGGGGGTTCCCTGCTGCTGGTCCCGCGGCGCTGTGGGTCGCTTGGGGTCGCGTGTGGCTCACTGTGGGTCCCTATGGGTCGCCGTGGGTCGCTGTGGGTGGCGGTGGGCGGCCGTGGGTCACTGTGGGTCCCTACGGTGTCTGTGGGTGGCTGTGGGTCGCTGCGGGTCCCTACGGTGTTGGTGGGCGGCTGTGGGTCGCTGTGGGTCCCTACGGTAGCTGTGGGTCGCTGTGGGTCGCTGCGGGTCCCTACGGTGTCTGTGGGTCGCTGTGGGTTGCTGTGGGTCCCTACGGTAGCTGTGGGTCGCTGTGGGTCGCTGTGGGTCCCTACGGTGTCTGTGGGTCGCCGTGGGTCGCTGTGGGTCCCTACGGTGTCTGTGGGTCGCCGTGGGTCGCTGCGGGTCCCTACGGTCGCTGTGGGTCGCTGTGGGTCCCTACGGTGTCTGTGGGTCGCCGTGGGTCGCTGTGGGCCGCTGTGGGTCCCTACGGTGTCTGTGGGTCGCTGTGGGTCGCTGTGGGTCACGGTGGGTCCCTACGGTGTCTGTGGGTCGCTGTGGTGTCTGTGGCTCGCTGTGGGTCGCTGTGGGTCACTGTGGGTCACTGTGGTGTCTGTGGGTCGCTGTGGGTCGCTGTGGGTCCCTACGGTGTCTGTGGGTCGCCGTGGGTCGCTGTGGGCCGCTGTGGGTCCCTACGGTGTCTGTGGGTCGCTGTGGGTCGCTGTGGGTCACGGTGGGTCCCTACGGTGTCTGTGGGTCGCTGTGGGTCGCTGTGGTGTCTGTGGGTCGCTGTGGGTCGCTGTGGGTCACTGTGGGTCACTGTGGTGTCTGTGGGTCGCTGTGGGTCGCTGTGGGTTGCTGTGGGTCCCTACGGTGTCTGTGGGTCGCTGTGGGTCGCTGTGGTGTCTGTGGGTCGCTGTGGGTCACTGTGGGTCACTGTCGTGTCTGTGGGTCGCTGTGGGTCGCTGTGGGTCCCTACGGTGTCTGTGGGTCGCTGTGGGTCGCTGTGGGTCCCTACGGTGTCTGTGGGTCGCTGTGGGTCGCTGTGGGTCGCTGTGGGTCCCTACCGTGTCTGTGGGTGTCTGTGGGTCGCCGTGGGTCACTGCGGGTCGCTGTGGGTCCCTACGGTGTCTGTGGGTCGCTGTGGGTCGCTGTGGGTCGCGGTGGGTCCCTACGGTGTCTGTGGGTGCCGGTGGATCGCGGTGGGTCGCCGTGGGTCGCCGTGGGTCCCACGGGTGCCCCCCCAGCTGTCGGGCCTGACGTCCTCCAGCAGCGAGCTCATCCTGGCGCACCTCTTCACGCAGGTCGGGCGGGGGGGCACTTGGGGGTCCCGTGGGGGGCCACTTGTGGGTCCGGGGGGCGCTTGGGGGTCTGGGGAGGGCCACTTGTGGGTCCTGGGGGTCAGTTTTGGGGGCCCTCAAGGGGCACTTGGGGGGCCTGTGGGGGGCACTTGGGGGGCCCAGAGTCCACCTGGAGGCCCCAAGGGCCACTTGTGGGTCGGGGGGGGCACTTGTGGGTCAGGGAGCTCAGTTAAGGGTTGGGGGAGGGTCACTTGTGGGTCACAGGGTGGGGGCGGGGTGGGGGCGGGGCTGTGACATGGGGGCGGGGCAGGGGCGGGGCGGGGGCGGGGCTGTGACACGGGGGCGTGGCAGGGGCGGGGCAGGGGCGGGGCGGGGGCGGGGCTGTGACGCGCGGGCCGCAGGAGGAGCTGGCGGCCGCCCCTCCCCCGGTGCAGCAGGCCCGGCGGCGGCTGGGGGCGGCGCCCAACGCCCCCCTGCTCTGGGCCATGTACAACAGGTACTGGGCAAACTGGGGGCGCTGCGGCGGGGCTGCGGGGCACTGGGACTGCCCTCGGAGCACTGGGATCGAGCTGGGATTGAACTGGGAGGGAACTGGGAGGGGCTGGAATGGAACTGGGGGGACTGGTGGGGACTGGGAGGGGACTGGGAGGGGACTGCGGGGGACTGGGAGGGACTGGGAGGGACTGGGAGGGGACTGGGACTGGGCTAGGAGGACTGGGACTGAACTGGGATTGAACCGGGGCGGACTGGGAGGGAACTGGGGGGGCTGGGAGGGACTGGGATTGGGCTAGGAGGACTGGCATCGAACTGGGATTGAACTGGGATTGAACCGGGGGGGACTGGGAGGGAACTGGGGGGGGACTGGGACTGGGCTAGGAGCACTGGGATTGAACCGGGGGGGGACTGGGATGGAACTGGGGGGACTGGGGGGGGACTGGCAGGGGACTGCGAGGGGACTGGGGGGGACTGCGAGGGGACTGGGGGGGACTGGGATTGAACTGGGATTGAACCGGGGGGGATTGGGAGGGAACTGGGAGGGACTGGGACTGGGCTAGGAGGACTGGGACTGAACTGGGATTGAACCGGGGGGGACTGGGATCGAACTGGGGGGGCTGGGAGGGACTGGGAGGGGACTGGGGGGGGTCTGGGATGGGATTTGGGGGCACTGGGATCAGACTGGGATGGAGTGGGAGGGTACTGGGGAAACTGGGATCAAACTGGGAGGAATTGGAATTGAACTGGGATGGAGCTGGGGGGGGTACCGGGGGGCTGGGAGGGACTGGGAGCAACTGGGATTGAGCTGAGGGGAACTGGAAGGGAACTGGGAGGGACTGGGAGAGAACTGGGAGGGAACTGGGGAGAAAACAGGGGGAACTGGGATCAAACTGGGAGGCACTAGGATGAACTGGGACATCCCCCTTGCAGCCACGGGGACCTGGGCCTGCAGCGCAGCGGGGCCAACAGCCTGCGGTGAGTGACCCCTGACCCCACGTGACCCCCGTGACCCCCCGTGACCCCCGTGACCCCCCCGCGACCCCTGACCTTTGCCCCCCCAGCTGCCCGGTGCTGCTGGTGGTGGGCGACAACTCCCCCCACAAGGACGCCATGGTGAGTGACGTCACTGGTGATGTCACCGGGCCTCCTGTGATGTCACCGGGCCTCCTCTGAGGTCACATGACACCCCCCATGGGGTCACACAGGGTCAGAGGTCATGGGGTCAGAGGTCATGGGGTCACAGAGGGTCAGAGGTCACAGGGGCTCAGAGGACTGCTGGGGGGGGGGGACCGGGCCTTACCGGGGTCGCGAGGTCAGAGGTCAGCCAGGGGTCAGAGGTCACCGGGGAGGGGTCGGAGGTCACGGCCCCACCCGCGCAGCCGGCCAAGCTCACCGAGGCCTTCAAGTACTTCCTGCAGGGCATGGGCTACCGTGAGTACCGCCTAACGAGCCACCGCTAATTAACACTCCTGGGGGGGTAATTAGCGCTCGGGGCGGGTAATTAAGCCGCTCTGCATAATTAATTACCGCCGGGGTGGGGGGCTCGTTTGCGTGCTGGAAGGGGAAAACTCAGCTGAGGCGGGGGAGTTAATTACACCGGGGGGGGGGTAATTAGCGGTGCAATTAATTAACCTGGACCTGGGGGGAGTAATTAGCTGCTGCGAGGCAGGAATTAATTGACCTGAGGCTTAATTAACGCTCCTCAGTTCTAATTAACATCACCTCCCCCCTCCACCCAGGGCAATTAAATGCAGTTCCAGGAGGGGGGGGCGTGGCCTGGGGAGGGGGCGTGGCCCGGGGGGAGGAGGGGGCGTGGCCCGGGGGGAGGAGGGGGCGTGGCCCGGGAGGGAGGAGGGGGCGTGGCCCGGGAGGGAGGAGGGGGCGTGGCCCGGGAGGGAGGAGGGGGCGTGGCCCGGGAGGGAGGAGGGGGCGTGGCCCGGGAGGGAGGAGGGGGCGTGGCCCGGGAGGGAGGAGGGGGCGTGGCCCGGGAGGGAGGAGGGGGCGTGGCCCGGGAGGGAGGAGGGGGCGTGGCCCGGGGCACCACCTGGCGCCCGGGGGAGGCGTGGCCCGGGGTGGGAGGGAGGGGGGTGGGCGTGGCCGGGGAGGGGAGGGGCGGGGCGCGGCCCTGGCCCCCCCCCCCTCCCCCCAGTGGCGGCGGCGGCCATGACGCGGCTGTCGCGCTCCCGCACCGCCTCGCTCTCCAGCGCGGCCTCGGGGGACGGGGGGCGGGGCCGCAGCCTGTCCCGCGGCAGCCTGGGGGGGGGCGGGGCGCCCCCCGCCCCCTGAGGGACCCCCCCCGGGACCGCGCTCCATCCCCGCAAATCCCCCCCCACCCCCCATCCGGGACCCCCCCTAAAATCCCACACCCAGGACCCCTAGACCCCCTAAGCACCCCCCCCGGCATGCCCCGAAATGGTTTGAGGCCCCCCCCCCAAATTCCCCCCCCCCGGGACCCCCAACCCTCCCCCGGGATCACCCTAGAACGGTTTGGGACCCCCCCCCCCCTCAAAGCCCCCCCACCCCCCCAAAATCCCCCACCCCGGACCCCAAACCCCCCACCCTCCCCCCAAGAACCCCTCTGACCCCCCCCAAACCCTTTGGGACTCCGTCCCCCAAGCACCCCCCCCCATACCCCCGACCCCCCCATCCCGGGACCCCCAACCCCCCCCCCCCGGGATCCCCCTAGAACGGTTTGGGACCCCCCCCCACCCTCTCAAAGCCCCCCCACCCCCCCAAACTCCCCCACCCCGGACCCCAAACCCCCCACCCTACCCCCAAGAACCCCTCTGACCCCCCCCTAAACCCTTTGGGACTCCGCCCCCCAAGCCCCCCCCCCCCCATACCCCCGACCCCCCCATCCCGGGATCCCCAACCCCCCCCCCCCCGGGATCCCCCTAGAACGGTTTGGGACCCCCCCCCCACCCTCTCAAAGCCCCCCCACCCCCCCAAAATCCCCCACCCCGGACCCCAAACCCCCACCCTCCCCCAAGAACCCCTCTGACCCCCCCCCAAACTCTTTGGGACTCCGCCCCCCAAGCCCCCCCCCCCCCCCATACCCCCGACCCCCCCATCCCGGGATCCCCCAACCCCCCCCCCCCCCGGGATCCCCCTAGAACGGTTTGGGACCCCCCCCCACCCTCTCAAAGCCCCCCACCCCCCAAAATCCCCCACCCCGGACCCCAAACCCCCCACCCTCCCCCCAAGAACCCCTCTGACCCCCCCCAAACTCTTTGGGACTCCGCCCCCCAAGCCCCCCCCCCCATACCCCCGACCCCCCCAACCCCCCCCCCCCATCCCGGGACCCCCAACCCCCCCCCCCCGGGATCCCCCTAGAACGGTTTGGGACCCCCCCCCACCCTCTCAAAGCCCCCCCACCCCCCCAAACTCCCCCACCCCGGACCCCAAACCCCCCACCCTCCCCCCAAGAACCCCTCTGACCCCCCCTCAAACCCTTTGGGACTCCGCCCCCCAAGCCCCCTCCCCCCATACCCCCGACCCCCCCATCCCGGGACCCCCAAACCCCCCCCCCGATCCCCCTAGAACGGTTTGGGACCCCCCCCCACCCTCTCAAAGCCCCCCCACCCCCCCAAACTCCCCACCCCGGACCCCAAACCTCCCACCCTGCCCCCAAGAACCCCTCTGACCCCCCCCCTAAACCCTTTGGGACTCCGCCCCCCAAGCCCCCCCCCCATACCCCCGACCCCCCCATCCCGGGACCCCCCAACCCCCCCCCCCCCGGGATCCCCCTAGAACGGTTTGGGACCCCCCCCCACCCTCTCAAAGCCCCCCCACCCCCCCAAAATCCCCCACCCCGGACCCCAAACCCCCCACCCTCCCCCAAGAACCCCTCTGACCCCCCCCAAACCTTTGGGACTCCGCCCCCCAAGCCCCCCCCCCCCCCATACCCCCGACCCCCCCATCCCGGGACCCCCAACCCCCCCCCCCCCGGGATCCCCCTAGAACGGTTTGGGAACCCCCCCACCCTCTCAAAGCCCCCCCACCCCCCCAAAATCCCCCACCCCGGACCCCAAACCCCCCACCCTCCCCCCAAGAACCCCTCTGACCCCCCCCAAACCCTTTGGGACTCCGCCCCCCAAGCCCCCCCCCCCCCCCCATACCCCCGACCCCCCCATCCCGGGACCCCCAACCCCCCCCCTCCCCGGGATCCCCTGGAACGGTTTGGGACCCCCCCCCAAAATCCCCCGTCCCCCCCCACCCCGGACCCCAAACCCCCCGGGCGCCCCCCGCCCCCGCGGTGCCGGTACCGGAGCCGGGCCTCGCCCCCGCCGCTCTCCCCGCCAATAAAAACGCCGCGGCGCTGCCGCTTCCTGCTTCCTGCTTCCTGCTTCCTGCCTTCTCTCCGCCACCGGCGCGCCCGCCGCCCCTCAGCGCGCATGCGCCCACGCCCCCCCAACCGGCTCCGCGCCGGTCTCCCGCCCCTCACGGTCCAGCTGTGCGCGCATGCGCGGGAGCTCGGCGACCCCCCCCCGCAAGTTGGGGGGCAGGAGACCACTTTGGGGTGAGAGCGCATTTTGGGGGGCACGGCGCCATTTTGGGGGGGTAGAAGGCCCAGTTGTGGGGCAGGAGGCCACTTTCGGGGGCGAGAGTGCATTTTGTGGGGCACGACGCCATTTTGGGGGGTAGAAGGCCCAGTTGTGGGGCAGGAGGCCACTTTCGGGGGTGAGAGCGCATTTTGGGGGGCACGGTGCCATTTTGGGGGGGTAGAAGGCCCAGTTGTGGGGCAGGAGGCCACTTTCGGGGGCGAGAGTGCATTTTGTGGGGCACGACGCCATTTTGGGGGGGTAGAAGGCCCAGTTGTGGGCAGGAGGCCACTTTCGGGGGTGAGAGCGCATTTTGGGGGGCACGACGCCATTTTGGGGGTGTAGAAGGCCCAGTCATGGGGCAGGAGGCGACTTTCAGGGGCGAGAGCGCATTTTGGGGGGCACGACGCCATTTTGGGGGTGTAGAAGGCCCAGTTGTGGGGCAGGAGGCCCTGTTGGTCAGGGAAAGCGCAGAACCCCGATGTCTGTGGTGCTGTAGATGCACTGCCACTGTCCGGTGAGGAGCAGCAAGAGCTTGACTGGCTGGCACTTTTGGTGTGGGAGCAATCGTAGGACGTTTGTGATTTTAGGGGATTTTTATTCACTGGGCGCCCAGGTGCAGCTGGTGGTAAAGGTCGAAGCCCTGTTGGTCAGGGAAAGCTCGGAGCCCCGATGTCTGTGGTGCTGTAGATGCGCTGGGAATGGCCGGTGAGGAGCAGCAAGAGCTTGACTGGCTGGCACTTTCGTTGTGGGAGCAATCGTCCGACGTTTTTGATTTTTCAGGGTTTTTTTTCAGTGTGTAACCAGGTGCAGCTGGTGGTAAACGTCGAAGCCCTGTTGGTCAGGGAAAGCTCGGAGCCCCGATGTCTGTGGTGCTGTAGATGCGCTGGGAATGGCCGGTGAGGAGCAGCAAGAGCTTGACTGGCTGGCACTTTCGTTGTGGGAGCAATCGTCCGACGTTTTTGATTTTTCAGGGTTTTTTTTCAGTGGGCGCCCAGGTGCAGCTGGTGGTAAATGTCGAAGCCCTGTTGGTCAGGGAAAGCCCGGAGCCCCGATGTCTGTGGTGCTGTAGATGCGCTGGGAATGGCCGGTGAGGAGCAGCAAGAGCTTGACTGGCTGGCACTTTTGGTGTGGGAGCAATCGTGCGATGTTCGTGATTTTTCGTTTATTTTTTTCAGTGGGCGCCCAGGTGCAGCGGGTGGTAAACGTCGAAGCCCTGTTGGTCAGGGAAAGCCCGGAGCCCCGATGTCTGTGGTGCTGTAGATGCGCTTCCAATGGCCGGTGAGGAGCAGCAAGAGCTTGACTGGCTGGCACTTTTGGTGTGGGAGCAATCGTGCGATGTTCGTGATTTTTCGTTTATTTTTTTCAGTGGGCGCCCAGGTGCAGCTGGTGGTAAACGTCGAAGCCCTGTTGGTCAGGGAACGCCCGGAGCCCCGATGTCTGTGGTGTTGTAGATGCGCTGGGAATGGCCGGTGAGGAGCAGCAAGAGGTTGAGAGGCTGGCATTTAAAGTGTGGCAGGAATCGTCCGACATTTGTGATTGTTGGGGTTTTTTTTTCAGGGGGCACCCAGGTGCAGCTGGTGGTAAATGTCGAAGCCCGGTTCGTCAGGAAAGCCCGGAGCCCCGATGTCTGTGGTGCTGTAGATGCGCTGGGAATGGCCGGTGAGGAGCAGCAAGAGCTTGACTGGCTGGGACTTTCGGTGTGGGATCAATCGTCCGACGTTCGTGATTTTTCGGGGTTTTTTTTCAGTGGGCGCCCAGGTTCAGCTGGTGGTAAACGTCGAAGCCCTGTTGGTCAGGGAAAGCCCACAGCCCCGATGTCTGTGGTGCTGTAGATGCGCTGCCAATGGCCGGTGAGGAGCAGCAAGAGCTTGACTGGCTGGCACTTTGGGTGTGGGAGCAATCGTCCGACGTTCGTGATTTTTGGGGGTTTTATTTCAGTGGGCGCCCAGGTTCAGCTGGTGGTAAATGTCGAAGCCCTGTTGGTCAGGGAAAGCCCACAGCCCCGATGTCTGTGGTGCTGTAGATGCGCTGGGAATGGCCGGTGAGGAGCAGCAAGAGCTTGACAGGCTGGCACTTTCGGTGTGGGAGCAATCGTCCGACGTTTGTGATTTTTCGGGGTTTTTTTTCAGTGGGCGCCCAGGTTCAGCTGGTGGTAAACGTCGAAGCCCTGTTGGTCAGGGAAAGCCCGGAGCTCCGATGTCTGTAGTGCTGTAGATGAGCTGCCAGTGGCCGGTGAGGAACTGCAAGAGCTTGACTGGCTGGCACTTTCGGTGTGGGATCAATTGTCTGACGTTTTTGATTTTTCAGGGTTTTTTTTCAGTGGCCAACTAGGTGCAGCTGGTGGTAAATGTCGAAGGCCTGTTGGTCAGGGAAAGCCCAGAGCCGCGATGTCTGTGGTGCTGTAGATGCGCTGCCGAAGTCCGGTGAGGAGCAGCAAGAGCTTGAATGGCTGGCACTTTCAGTGTGGGAGCAATAGTCCGACGTTTGTGATTTTTCGGGCTTTTTTTCAGTGGGCACCCAGGTGCAGCTGGTGGTAAACGTCGAAGCCCTGTTGGTCAGGGAATGCCCGGAGCCCCGATGTCTGTGGTGCTGTAGATTCGCTGGGAATGTCCGGTGAGGAGCAGCAAGAGCTTGAGTTGCTGGCACTTTCGGTGTGGGAGCAATCGTCCGACGTTCGTGATTTTTCGGGGTTTTATTTCAGTGGGCGCCCAGGTGCAGCTGGTGGTAAATGTCGAAGCCCTGTTGGTCAGGGAAAGCCCGGAGCCCCGATGTCTGTGGTGCTGTAGATGCGCTGGGAATGGCCGGTGAGGAGCAGCAAGAGCTTGACTGGCTGGCACTTTCGGTGTGGGAGCAATCGTCCGACGTTCGTGATTTTTCGGGGTTTTATTTCAGTGGGCGCCCAGGTGCAGCTGGTGGTAAACGTCGAAGCCCTGTTGGTCAGGGAAAGCCCAGAGCCCCGATGTCTGTGGTGCTGTAGATGGGCTGGCAATGGCCGGTGAGGAGCACCAAGAGCTTGACAGGCTGGCACTTTTGGTGTGGGAGCAATCGTCCGACGTTCGTGATTTTTGGGGGTTTTATTTCAGTGGGCGCCAAGGTTCAGCTGGTGGTAAACGTCGAAGCCCTGTTGGTCAGGGAAAGCCCGGAGCCCCGATGTCTGTGGTGCTGTAGATGCGCTGCCAAAGTCCGGTGAGGAGCAGCAAGAGCTTGAGTTGCTGGCACTTTTGTTGTGGGAGCAATCGTCCGACGTTCGTGATTTTTCGGGGTTCTTTTCAGTGGGAGCCCAGGTGCAGCGAGTGGTAAACGTCGAAGCCCTGTTGGTCAGGGAAAGCGCAGAACCCCGATGTCTGTGGTGCTGTAGATGCATTGCCAAAGTCCAGTGAGTAGCAGCAAGAGCTTGAGTTGCTGGCACTTCCGTTGTGGGAGCAATCGTCCGACGTTCGTGATTTTTCGGGGTTTTATTTCAGTGGGCGCCCAGGTGCAGCTGGTGGTAAACGTCAAAGCCCTGTTGGTCAGGGAAAGCGCAGAACCCTGATGTCTGTGGTGCTGTAGATGCACTGCCAAAGTCCGGTGAGTAGCAGCAAGAGCTTGAGTTGCTGGCACTTTTGTTGTGGGAGCAATCGTCCGACGTTCGTGATTTTTCGGGTTTTTTTTCCAGTGGGCGCCCAGGTTCAGCTGGTGGTAAACGTCGAAGCCCTGTTCGTCAGGGAATGCCCGGAGCCCCGATGTCTGTGGTGCTGTAGATGCGCTGGGAATGGCCGGTGAGGAGCAGCAAGAGCTTGACTGTCTGGCACTTTTAGTGTAGGAGCAATCGTCCGACGTTCGTGATTTTTCGGGGTTCTTTTCAGTGGGAGCCCAGGTGCAGCTGGTGGTAAATGTCGAAGCCCTGTTGGTCAGGGAAAGCCCGGAGCCCCGATGTCTGTGGTGCTGTAGATGCACTGCCACTGTCCGGTGAGGAGCAGCAAGAGTTTGACTGGCTGGCACTTTTGGTGTGGGAGCAATCGTCCGACGTTCGTCCTTTTTCAGGGTTTTTTTTCAGTGGGCAACCAGGTGCAGCTGGTGGTAAACGTCGAAGGCCTGTTGGTCAGGGAAAGCCCGGAGCCACGATGTCTGTGGTGCTGTAGATGCGCTGCAAATGGCCGGTGAGGAGCAGCAAGAGCTTGACTGGCTGGCACTTTCGGTGTGGTAGCAATCGTCCGACGTTCGTGATTTTTCGGGGTTTTACTTTCAGTGGGCGCCCGGGTGCAGCTGATGGTAAATGTCGAAGCCCTCTTGGTCAGGGAAAGCGTAGAACCCCGATGTCTGTGGTGTTGTAGATGCACTGCCAAAGTCCGGTGAGTAGCAGCAAGAGCTTGAGTTGCTGGCACTTTCGGTGTGGGAGGAATCGTCTGACGTTCGTGATTTTTCGGGGTTTTTTTTCAGTGGGCGCCCAGGTGCAGCTGGTGGTAAACGTCGAAGCCCTGTTGGTCAGGGAAAGCCCGGAGCCCCGATGCCTGTGGTGCTGTAGATGCGCTGGGAATGGCCGGTGAGGAGCAGCAAGAGCTTGACTGTCTGGCACTTTTAGTGTAGGAGCAATCGTCCGACGTTCGTGATTTTTCGGGGTTCTTTTCAGTGGGAGCCCAGGTGCAGCTGGTGGTAAATGTCGAAGCCCTGTTGGTCAGGGAAAGCCCGGAGCCCCGATGTCTGTGGTGCTGTAGATGCACTGCCACTGTCCGGTGAGGAGCAGCAAGAGCTTGAGTTGCTGGCACTTTTGGTGTGGGAGCAATCGTCCGACGTTCGTCCTTTTTCAGGGTTTTTTTTCAGTGGGCAACCAGGTGCAGCTGGTGGTAAACGTCGAAGGCCTGTTGGTCAGGGAAAGCCCGGAGCCACGATGTCTGTGGTGCTGTAGATGCGCTGCAAATGGCCGGTGAGGAGCAGCAAGAGCTTGACTGGCTGGCACTTTCGGTGTGGTAGCAATCGTCCGACGTTTGTGATTTTTCGGGGTTTTACTTTCAGTGGGCGCCCAGGTGCAGCTGATGGTAAATGTCGAAGCCCTCTTGGTCAGGGAAAGCGTAGAACCCCGATGTCTGTGGTGCTGTAGATGCACTGCCAAAGTCCGGTGAGTAGCAGCAAGAGCTTGAGTTGCTGGCACTTTCGTTGTGGGAGCAATCGTCCGACGTTCGTGATTTTTCGGGGTTTTTTTTCAGTGGGCGCCCAGGTGCAGCTGGTGGTAAACGTCGAAGCCCTGTTGGTCAGGGAAAGCCCGGAGCCCCGATGCCTGTGGTGCTGTAGATGCACTGCCAAAGTCCGGTGAGGAGCAGCAAGAGCTTGACTGTCTGGCACTTTTGGTGTG
Source organism: Chlamydotis macqueenii (assembly GCF_036417535.1). NCBI lineage: Eukaryota > Metazoa > Chordata > Aves > Otidiformes > Otididae > Chlamydotis > Chlamydotis macqueenii. Next base: position 43,848 of record NW_028239129.1, read on the forward strand.
GGAGCAATCGTCCGACGTTCGTGATTTTTGGGGGTTTTATTTCAGTGGGCGCCCAGGTGCAGCTGGTGGTAAATGTCGAAGCCCTGTTGGTCAGGGAAAGCCCGGAGCCCCGATGTCTGTTGTGCTGTAGATGCGCTGGGAATGGCCGGTGTTCAGCAGCTAGAGCTTGACTGTCTGGCACTTTTGGTGTGGGAGCAATCGTCCGACGTTCGTCATTTTTCAGGGTTTTTTTTCAGTGGGCGCCCAGGTGCAGCTGGTGGTAAACGTCGAAGCCCTGTTGGTCAGGGAAAGCCCGGAGCCCCGATGTCTGTGGTGCTGTAGATGCGCTGGGAATGGCTGGTGTTCAGCAGCTAGAGCTTGACTGTCTGGCACTTCTGGTGTGGGAGCAATCGTCGGACGTTCGTGATTTTTCGGGGTTCTTTTCAGTGGGAGCCCAGGTGCAGCTGGTGGTAAATGTCGAAGCCCTGATGGTCAGGGAAAGCCCAGAGCCCCGATGTCTGTGGTGCTGTAGATGCACTGCCACTGTCCGGTGAGGAGCAGCAAGAGCTTGACTGGCTGGCACTTTTGGTGTGGGAGCAATCGTCCGACGTTCGTCATTTTTCAGGGTTTTTTTTCAGGGGGCGCCCAGGTTCAGCTAGTGGTAAACGTCGAAGCCCTGTTGGTCAGGGAAAGCGCAGAACCCCGATGTCTGTGGTGCTGTAGATGCGCTGCCAAAGTCCGGTCAGGAGCAGCAAGAGCTTGACTGGCTGGCACTTTCGGTGTGGGAGCAATCGTCCGACGTTCGTGATTTTTCGGGCTTTTATTTCAGTGGGCGCCCAGGTTCAGCTGGTGGTAAACGTCGAAGCCCTGTTGGTCAGGGAAAGCGTAGAGCCCCGATGTCTGTGGTGCTGTAGATGCGCTGGGAATGGCCGCTGAGGAGCAGCAAGAGCTTGTGTTGCTGGCAATTTTGGTGTGGGAGCAATTGTCCGACGTTCGTGATTTTTCGGGGTTTTATTTCAGTGGGCGCCCAGGTGCAGCGGGTGGTAAACGTCGAAGCCCTGTTGGTCAGGGAAAGCGTAGAGCCCCGATGTCTGTGGTGCTGTAGATGCGCTGGGAATGGCCGCTGAGGAGCAGCAAGAGCTTGAGTTGCTGGCACTTTCGGTGTGGGAGCAATTGTCCGACGTTCGTGATTTTTCGGGGTTCTTTTCAGTGGGCGCCCAGGTTCAGCTGGTGGTAAATGTCGAAGCCCTGTTGGTCAGGGAAAGTCCAGAGCCCTGATGTCTGTGGTGCTGTAGATGCGCTGGGAATGGGCGGTGAGGAGCAGCAAGAGCTTGACAGGCTGGCATTTAAGGTGTGGGAGCAATCGTCCGACGTTCGTGATTTTTCGGGGTTTTATTTCAGTGGGCGCCCAGGTGCAGCTGGTGGTAAACGTCGAAGCCCTGTTGGTCAGGGAAAGCTCGGAGCCCCGATACCTGTGGTGCTGTAGATGCGCTGCCAATGGCCGGTGAGGAGCAGCAAGAGCTTGGCTGGCTGGCACTTTTGGTGTGGGAGCAATCGTCCGACGTTTGTGATTTTTCAGGGTTTTTTTTCAGTGGGTAACCAGGTGCAGCTGGTGGTAAACGTCGAAGCCCTGTTCGTCAGGGAAAGTCCAGAGCCCTGATGTCTGTGGTGCTGTAGATGCGCTGGGAATGGCCGGTAAGTAGCAGCAAGAGCTTGACAGGCTGGCATTTAAGGTGTGGCAGGAATCGTCCGACATTTGTGTTTTTTGGGGTTTTTTTTTCAGGGGGCACCCAGGTGCAGCTGGTGGTAAATGTCGAAGCCCTGTTCGTCAGGGAAAGCCCGGAGCCCCGATGTCTGTGGTGCTGTAGATGCGCTGCCAATGGGCGATGAGGAGCAGCAAGAGCTTGACTTGCTGGCACTTTCGGTGTGGGAGCAATCGTCCGACGTTCGTGATTTTTCGTTTATTTTTTTCAGTGGGCGCCCAGGTTCAACTGGTGGTAAACGTCGAAGGCCTGTTGGTCAGGGAAAGCGCAGAGCCCCGATGTCTGTGGTGTTGTAGATGCGCTGCCAATAGCCGGTGAGGAGCAGCAAGAGGCTCACATGCTGGCACTTTCGTTGTGGGTGCAATCGTCCGACGTTCGTGATTTTTGCGGTTTTTTTTTCAGTGGGCGCCCAGGTGCAGCTGGTGGTAAACGTCGAAGCCCTGTTGGTCAGGGAAATTCCATAGCCCTGATGTCTGTGGTGCTATAGATGCGCTGGGAATGTCCGGTGAGTAGCAGCAAGAGCTTGACAGGCTGGCATTTAAGGTGTGGCAGGAATTGTCCGACATTTGTGATTTTTGGAGTTTTTTATTCAGGCGGCACCCAGGTGCAGCTGGTGGTAAACGTCGAAGCCCTGTTGGTCAGGGAAAGCCCGGAGCCCCGATGTCTGTGGTGCTGTAGATGCGCTGGGAATGGCCGGTGATGAGCAGCAAGAGCTTGACTGGCTGGCACTTTCGGTGTGGGAGCAATCGTGCGATGTTCGTGATTTTTCGTTTATTTTTTTCAGTGGGCGCCCACGTGCAGCTGGTGGTAAATGTCGAAGCCCTGTTGGTCAGGGAAAGCCCGGAGCCCCGATGTCTGTGGTGCTGTAGATGCGCCTCCAATGGCCGGTGAGGAGCAGCAAGAGCTTGAGTTGCTGGCACTTTCGGTGTGGGAGCAATCGTCCGACGTTTGTGATTTTTCGTTTATTTTTTTCAGTGGGCGCCCAGGTGCAGCGGGTGGTAAACGTCGAAGCCCTGTTGGTCAGGGAAAGCCCGGAGCCCCGATGTCTGTGGTGCTGTAGATGCGTTCGGAATGGGCGGTGAGGAGCAGCAAGAGCTTGACTGGCTGGCACTTTCAGTGTGGGAGCAATAGTCCGACGTTTGTGATTTTTGGGGGTTTTATTTCAGTGGGCGCCCAGGTTCAGCTGGTGGTAAACGTCGAAGCCCAGTTGGTCAGGGAAAGCCCGGAGCCCCGATGTCTGTGGTGTTGTAGATGCGCTGGGAATGGGAGGTGAGTAGCAGCAAGAGCTTGAGTTGCTGGCACTTTCAGTGTGGGAGCAATCGTCCGACGTTCGTGATTTTTCGGGGTTTTATTTCAGTGGGCGCCCAGGTGCAGCTGGTGGTAAACGTTGAAGCCCTGTTGGTCAGGGAAAGCCCGGAGCCCCGATGTCTGTGGTGCTGTAGATTCCCTTCCAATGGCCGGTGAGTAGCAGCAAGAGCTTGACAGGCTGGCACTTTTGGTGTGGGAGCAATCGTCCGATGTTCGTGATTTTTCGTTTATTTTTTTCAGTGGGCGCCCAGGTGCAGCTGGTGGTAAACGTCGAAGCCCAGTTGGTCAGGGAAAGCCCGGAGTCCCGATGTCTGTGGTGCTGTAGATGCGCTGCCAATGGCCGGTGAGGAGCAGCAAGAGCTTGAGTTGCTGGCACTTTCAATGTGGGAACAATCGTCCGACGTTCGTGATTTTTCGGGGTTTTTTTCAGTGGGAGCCCAGGTGCAGCGAGTGGTAAACGTCGAAGCCCTGTTGGTCAGGGAAAGCCCGGAGCTCCGATGTCTGTGGTGCTGTAGATGAGCTGCCAGTGGCCGGTGAGGAACTGCAAGAGCTTGACTGGCTGGCACTTTCGGTGTGGGATCAATTGTCCGACGTTTTTGATTTTTCAGGGTTTTTTTTCAGTGACCAACTAGGTGCAGCTGGTGGTAAATGTCGAAGGCCTGTTGGTCAGGGAAAGCCCAGAGCCGCGATGTCTGTGGTGCTGTAGATGCACTGGGAATGGCCGGTGAGGAGCAGCAAGAGCTTGAGTTGCTGGCACTTTCAGTGTGGGACGAATCGTCTGACGTTTTTGATTTTTCAGGGTTTTTTTTCAGTGGGTAACCAGGTGCAGCTGGTGGTAAATGTCGAAGCCCTGTTGGTGAGGGAAAGCCCGGAGCCGCGATGTCTGTGGTGCTGTAGATGCGCTGGGAATGGGCGGTGAGGAGCAGCAAGAGCTTGTGTTGCTGGCACTTTCGGTGTGGGAGCAATCGTCCGATGTTCGTGATTTTTCGGGGTTTTACTTTCAGTGGGCGCCCAGGTGCAGCTGGTGGTAAACGTTGAAGCCCTGTTGGTCAGGGAAAGCCCGGAGCCCCGATGTCTGTGGTGCTGTAGATGCGCTGCCAAAGTCCGGTGAGTAGCAGCAAGAGCTTGAGTTGCTGGCACTTTCGTTGTGGGAGCAATCGTCCGACGTTCGTGATTTTTCGGGGTTTTATTTCAGTGGGCGCCCAGGTGCAGCTGGTGGTAAACGTCGAAGCCCTGTTGTTCAGGGAAAGCCCGGAGCCCCGATGTCTGTGGTGCTGTAGATGCGCTGCCACTCTCCGGTGAGGAGCAGCAAGAGCTTGAGTTGCTGGCACTTTCGTTGTGGGAGCAATCGTCCGACGTTTGTGATTTTTCGGGGTTTTATTTCAGTGGGCGCCCAGGTGCAGCTGGTGGTAAATGTCGAAGCCCTGATGGTCAGGGAAAGCCCGGAGCCGCGATGTCTGTGGTGCTGTAGATGCGCTGCCAATGGCCGGTGAGGAACAGCAAGAGCTTGTGTTGCTGGCACTTTCAATGTGGGAACAATCGTCCGACGTTCGTGATTTTTCGGGTTTTTTTTCCAGTGGGCGCCCAGGTTCAGCTGGTGGTAAACGTCGAAGCCCTGTTCGTCAGGGAAAGCCCGGAGCCCCGATGTCTGTGGTGCTGTAGATGCGCTGGGAATGGGCGGTGAGGAGCAGCAAGAGCTTGACTGGCTGGCACTTTCGTTGTTGGAGCAATCGTCCGACGTTCGTGATTTTTCGGGCTTTTATTTCAGTGGGAGCCGAGGTGCAGCTGGTGGTAAATGTCGAAGCCCTGATGGTCAGGGAAAGCCCGGAGCCCCGATGTCTGTGGTGCTGTAGATGCACTTCCAAAGTCCGGTGAGCAGCAGCAAGAGCTTGACTGGCTGACACTTTGGGTGTGGGCGCAATCGTCGGACGTTCGTGATTTTTCGGGGTTTTATTTCAGTGGGCGCCCAGGTTCAGCTGGTGGTAAACTTCTAAGACCTGTTGGTCAGGGAAAGCCCGGAGCCCCGATGTCTGTGGTGATGTAGATGCGCTGGGAATGGCCGGTGTTCAGCAGCTAGAGCTTGACTGTCTGGCACTTTTGGTGTGGGAGCAATCGTCCGACGTTCGTGATTTTTCGGGGTTCTTTTCAGTGGGAGCCCAGGTTCAGCGAGTGGTAAACGTCGAAGGCCTGTTGGTCAGGGAAAGCCCGGAGCCCCAATGTCTGTGGTGCTGTAGATGCACTGCCACTGTCCGGTGAGGAGCAGCAAGAGCTTGACTGGCTGGCACTTTTGGTGTGGGAGCAATCGTCCGACGTTCGTCATTTTTCAGGGTTTTTTTTCAGTGGGCGCCCAGGTGCAGCTGGTGGTAAATGTCGAAGGCCTGTTGGTCAGGGAAAGCCCGGAGCCACGATGTCTGTGGTGCTGTAGATGCGCTGCCAATGGCCGGTGAGGAGCAGCAAGAGCTTGGCTGGCTGGCACTTTCGTTGTGGGAGCAATCGTCCAACGTTCGTGATTTTTCGGGGTTTTACTTTCAGTGGGCGCACAGGTGCAGCTGGTGGTAAATGTCGAAGCCATGTTGGTCAGGGAAAGCCCACAGCCCCGATGTCTGTGGTGCTGTAGATGCGTTGGGAATGGCCGGTGAGGAGCAGCAAGAGCATGACAGGCTGGCACTTTCGGTGTGGCAGCAATCGTCCGATGTTCGTGATTTTTCGTTTATTTTTTTCAGTGGGCGCCCAGGTTCAACTGGTGGTAAACGTCGAAGCCCTGTTCGTCAGGGAAAGCTCAGAGCCCCGATGTCTGTGGTGCTGTAGATGCGCTGGGAATGGCCGGTGAGGAGCAGCAAGAGCTTGACTGTCTGGCACTTTCGGTGTGGGAGCAATCGTCCGATGTTCGTGATTTTTCGGGGTTTTACTTTCAGTGGGCGCCCAGGTTCAGCTGGTGGTAAACGTCGAAGCCCTGTTGGTCACGGAAAGCCCGGAGCCCCGATATCTGTGATGCTGTAGATGCGCTGGGAATGGGCGGTGAGGAGCAGCAAGAGCTTGACTGTCTGTCACTTTCGGTGTGGGAGCAATCGTCCGATGTTCGTGATTTTTAGTTTATTTTTTTCAGTGGGCGCCCAGGTTCAGCTGGTGGTAAATGTCGAAGCCCTGTTGGTCAGGGAAAGCCCGGAGCCCCGATGTCTGTGGTGCTGTAGATGCGCTGCCAATGGTCGGTGAGGAGCAGCAAGAGGCTGACATGCTGGCACTTTCGGTGTGGGAGCAATCGTCCGACGTTCGTGATTTTTGGGTTTTTTTTCAGTGGGCGCCCAGGTGCAGCTGGTGGTAAACGTTGAAGCCCTGTTCGTCAGGGAAAGCCCAGAGCCCCGATGTCTGTGGTGCTGTAGATGCACTGGGAGTGGCCGGGGAGGAGCAGCAAGAGCTTGACTGGCTGGCACTTTCGTTGTGGGAGCAATCGTCTGACGTTCGTGATTTTTCGGGGTTTTATTTCAGTGGGCGCCCAGGTGCAGCTGGTGGTAAACGTTGAAGCCCTGTTGGTCAGGGAAAGCTCGGAGCCCCGATGTCTGTGGTGCTGTAGATGCCCTGCCAATGGGCGGTGAGTAGCAGCAAGAGCTTGAGTTGCTGGCACTTTCGGTGTGGGAGCAATCGTCCGATGTTCGTGATTTTTCGTTTATTTTTTTCAGTGGGCGCCCAGGTGCAGCTGGTGGTAAACGTCGAAGCCCTGTTGGTCAGGGAAAGCCCGGAGCCCCGATGTCTGTGGTGCTGTAGATGCGCTGCCAAAGTCCGGTGAGGAGCAGCAAGAGCTTGAGTTGCTGGCACTTTCGGTGTGGGAGCAATCGTCTGACGTTCGTGATTTTTCGGGTTTTTTTTCCAGTGGGCGCCCAGGTGCAGCTGGTGGTAAACGTTGAAGCCCTGTTTGTCAGGGAAAGCCCGGAGCCCCGATGTCTGTGGTGCTGTAGATGCGCTGGGAATGGCCGGTGAGGAACAGCAGGAGCTTGTGTTGCTGGCACTTTCGGTGTGGGTGCAATCGTCCGACGTTCGTGATTTTTCGGGGTTCTTTTCAGTGGGAGCCCAGGTGCAGCGAGTGGTAAACGTCGAAGCCCTGTTGGTCAGGGAAAGCCTGGAGCCCCGATGTCTGTGGTGCTGTAGATGCGCTGGGAATGGCCGGTGAGGAGCAGCAAGAGCTTGACTGGCTGGCACTTTTGGTGTGGGAGCAATTGTCCGATGTTCGTGATTTTTCTTTTATTTTTTTCAGTGGGCGCCCAGGTTCAGCTGGTGGTAAACGTCGAAGCCCTGTTGGTCAGGGAACGCGCAGAACCCCGATGTCTGTGGTGCTGTAGATGCGCTGCCAATGGCCGGTGAGGAGCAGCAAGAGCTTGACTGGCTGGCACTTTCAGTGTGGGAGCAATAGTCCGACGTTTGTGATTTTTCGGGGTTTTTTTCAGTGGGCACCCAGGTGCAGGTGATGGTAAATGTCGAAGCCCTCTTGGTCAGGGAAAGCGTAGAACCCCGATGTCTGTGGTGCTGTAGATGCACTGCCAAAGTCCGGTGAGTAGCAGCAAGAGCTTGACTGGCTGGCACTTTCGGTGTGGGAGGAATCGTCCGACGTTCGTGATTTTTCAGGGTTTTATTTCAGTGGGCGCCCAGGTGCAGCTGGTGGTAAACATCGAAGCCCTGTTGGTCAGGGAAAGCTCGGAGCCCCGATATTTGTGGTGCTGTAGATGCGCTGCCAATGGCCGGTGAGGAGCAGCAAGAGCTTGACTGTCTGGCACTTTCGGTGTGGGAGCAATCGTCCGACGTTCGTGATTTTTGGAGGTTTTATTTCAGTGGGCGCCCAGGTTCAGCTGGTGGTAAACGTTGAAGCCCAGTTGGTCAGGGAAAGCCCGGAGCCCCGATGTCTGTGGTGCTGTAGATGCGCTGGGAATGGCCGGTGAGGAGCAGCAAGAGCTTGTGTTGCTGGCACTTTCGGTGTGGGTGCAATCGTCCGACGTTCGTGATATTTCGGGGTTCTTTTCAGTGGGAGCCTAGGTGCAGCGAGTGGTAAACGTCGAAGCCCTGTTGGTCAGGGAAAGCCCGGAGCTCCTATGTCTGTAGTGCTGTACATGAGCTGCCAGTGGCCATTGAGGAACTGCAAGAGCTTGACTGGCTGGCACTTTGGGTGTGGGATCAATTGTCCGACGTTTTCGATTTTTCAGGGTTTTTTTTCAGTGGCCAACTAGGTGCAGCTGGTGGTAAATGTCGAAGGCCTGTTGGTCAGGGAAAGCCCAGAGCCGCGATGTCTGTGGTGCTGTAGATGCGCTGCCAATGGCCGGTGAGGAGCAGCAAGAGCTTGACTGGCTGGCACTTTCAGTGTGGGAGCAATAGTCCGACGTTTGTGATTTTTCGCGGTTTTTTTCAGTGGGCACCCAGGTGCAGCTGGTGTTAAACGTCGAAGCCCTGTTGTTCAGGGAAAGCGCAGAACCCCGATGTCTGTGGTGCTGTAGATGCACTGCCAAAGTCCGGTGTGTAGCAGCAAGAGCTTGAGTTGCTGGCACTTTCGGTGTGGGAGGAATCGTCCGACGTTCGTGATTTTTCGGGGTTTTATTTCAGTTGGCGCCCAGTTGTAGCTGGTGGTAAACGTCGAAGCCCTGTTGGTCAGGGAAAGCCCGGAGCCCCGATGTCTGTGGTGCTGTAGATGCGCTGGGAATGGCCAGTGAGAAGCAGCAAGAACTTGTGTTGCTGGCACTTTCGGTGTGTGAGCAATCGACCGATGTTCGTGATTTTTTGGGGGTTCTTTTCAGTGGGCGCCCAGGTGCAGCTGGTGGTAAACGTCGAAGCCCTGTTCGTCAAGGAAAGTCCAGAGCCCCGATGTCAGTGGTGCTGTAGATGCGCTGGCAATGGCTGGTGAGGAGTAGCTACAGCTTGACAGGCTGGCACTTTCGGTGTTGGAGCAATCGTCCGACTTTCGTGATTTTTCGGGGTTTTTTTTCAGTGGGCGCCCAGGTGCAGCTGGTGGTAAACGTCGAAGCCCTGTTGGTCAGGGAAAGCCCGGAGCCCCGATGTCTGTGGTGCTGTAGATGCGCTGCCAATGGCCGTTGAGGAGCAGCAAGAGCTTGACTGGCTGGCACTTTCGTTGTGGGATCAATCGTCTGATCTTCGTGATTTTTCGTTTACTTTTTTCAGTGGGCGCCCAGGTTCAGCTGGTGGTAAACGTCGAAGCCCTGTTGGTCAGGGAAAGCCCGGAGCCCCGATGTCTGTGGTGCTGTAGATGCGCTGGGAATGGGAGGTGAGTAGCAGCAAGAGCTTGAGTTGCTGGCACTTTCGATGTGGGAGCAATCGTGCGATGTTCGTGATTTTTCGTTTATTTTTTTCAGTGGGCGCCCAGGTGCAGCTGGTGGTAAACGTTGAAGCCCTGTTCGTCAGGGAAAGCCCGGAGCCCCGATGTCTGTGGTGCTGTAGATGCGCCTCCAGTGGCCGGTGAGGAGCAGCAAGAGCTTGACAGGCTGGCATTTAAGGTGTGGCAGGAATCGTCCGACATTTGTGATTTTTGGGGTTTTTTTTTCAGGGGGCACCCAGGTGCAGCTGGTGGTAAATGTCGAAGCCCTGTTGGTCAGGGAAAGCCCGGAGCCACGATGTCTGTGGTGCTGTAGATGCGCTGCCCATGGCCCGTGAGTAGCAGCAAGAGCTTGACTGACTGGGACTTTCGGTGTGGGAGCAATCGTCCGACGTTCGTGATTTTTCGTGGTTTTAATTTCAGTGGGCGCCCAGGTGCAGCTGGTGGTAAACGTCGAAGCCCTGTTGGTCAGGGAAAGCCCGGAGCCCCGATGTCTGTGGTGCTGTAGATGCGCTGCCCATGGCCGGTGAGGAGCAGCAAGAGCTTGACTGGCTGGCACTTTCGGTGTGGGAGCAATCGTCCGACGTTTGTGATTTTTCGGGGTTTTTTTCAGCGGGCGCCCAGGTGCAGCTGGTGGTAAACGTTGAAGCCCTGTTGTTCAGGGAAAGCGCAGGACCCCGATGTCTGTGGTGCTGTAGATGCACTGCCAAAGTCCGGTGAGTAGCAGCAAGAGCTTGAGTTGCTGGCACTTTCGGTGTGGGAGCAATCGTCCGACGTTTGTGATTTTTCGGGGTTTTTTTCAGCGGGCTCCGAGGTGCAGCTGGTGGTAAACGTCGAAGCCCTGTTGGTCAGGGAAAGCCCGGAGCCCCGATGTCTGTGGTGCTGTAGATGCGCTGCCAATGGCCGGTGAGGAGCAGCAAGAGCTTGACTGGCTGGCACTTCAGGTGTGGGAGCAATCGTCCGACGTTTGTGATTTTTCGTTTCTTTATTTCAGTGGGCGCCCAGGTGCAGCTGGTGGTAAATGTCGAAGCCCTGTTCGTCAGGGAAAGCCCGGAGCCGGGATGTCTGTGGTGCTGTAGATTCACTGCCCATGGCCGGTGAGGAGCAGCAAGAGCTTGACTGGCTGGCACTTTTGGTGTGGGAGCAATCGTCCGACGTTTTTGATTTTTCAGGGTTTTTTTTCAGTGGGTAACCAGGTGCAGCTGGTGGTAAATGTCGAAGCCCTGTTGGTCAGGGAAAGCCCGGAGCCCCGATGTCTGTGGTGCTGTAGATGCGGTGCCAATGGCCGGTGAGGAGCAGCAAGAGCTTGACTGACTGGGACTTTCGGTGTGGGAGCAATCGTCCGACGTTTGTGATATTTGTGGATTTTTTTTCCAGTGGGCGCTTAAGTTCAGCTGGTAGTAAACTTCTAAGCCCTGTTGGTCAGGGAAAGCCCGGAGCCCCGATGTCTGTGGTGCTGTAGATACGCTGGGAATGGCCGGTGAGGAGCAGCAAGAGCTTGACTGGCTGGCACTTTCGGTGTGGGAGCAATCGTCCGACGTTCGTGATTCTTCGGGGTTTTACTTTCAGTGGGCGCCCAGGTTCAGCTGGTGGTAAACTTCTAAGCCCTGTTGGTCAGGGAAAGCCCGGAGCCGCGATGTCTGTGGTGCTGTAGATGCGCTGTCAATGGGCGGTGAGGAGCAGCAAGAGCTTGTGTTGCTGGCACGTTTGGTGTGGGAGCAATCGTCGGACGTTTGTGATTTTTGGGGATTTTTATTCACTGGGCGCCCAGGTTCAGCTGGTGGTAAACGTCTAAGCCCTGTTGGTCAGGGAAAGCCCGGAGCCCCGATGTCTGTGGTGCTGTAGATGCGCTGGGAACGGCCGGTGAGGAGCAGCAAGAGCTTGTGTTGCTGGCACTTTCGGTGTGGGAGCAATCGACCGATGTTCATGATTTTTCGGGGGTTCTTTTCAGTGGGAGCCCAGGTGCAGCTGGTGGTGAACGTCGAAGCCCTGTTGGTCAGGGAAAGCCCGGAGCCCCGATGTCTGTGGTGCTGTAGATGCGCTGGGAATGGGCGGTGAGGGGCAGCCAGAGCTTGACAGGCTGGCATTTAAGGTGTGGCAGGAATCGTCCGACATTTGTGATTTTTGGGTTTTCTTTTTCAGTGGGCGCCCAGGTGCAGCTGGTGGTAAACGTTGAAGCCCTGTTGGTCAGGGAATGCCAGGAGCCCAAATGTCTGTGGTGCTGTAGATGGGCTGGCAATGGCCGGTGAGGAGCAGCAAGAGCTTGACTGGCTGGCACTTTCGGTGTGGGAGCAATCGTCCGACGTTTGTGATTTTTCGTTTATTTTTTTCAGTGGGCGCCCAGGTTCAGCTGGTGGTAAATGTCGAAGCCCTGTTGGTCAGGGAAAGCGCAGAACCCCGACGTCTGTGGTGCTGTAGATGCACTGCCAAAGTCCGGTGAGTAGCAGCAGGAGCTTGAGTTCCTGGCACTTTCGGTGTGGGAGCAATCGTCCGACGTTCGTGATTTTTTGGGGTTTTACTTTCAGTGGGCGCCCAGGTTCAGCTGGTGGTAAACGTCGAAGCCTTGTTGGTCAGGGAAAGCCCGGAGCCCCGATGTCTGTGGTACTGTAGATGCGCTGCCAATGGCCGGTGAGGAGCAGCAAGAGCTTGACTGGCTGGCACTTTCGGTGTGGGAGCAATCGTCCGATGTTCTTGATTCTTCGTTTATTTTTTTCAGGGGGCACCCAGGTGCAGCTGGTGGTAAACGTCGAAGCCTGGTTCGTCAGGGAAAGCCCGGAGCCCGGATGTCTGTGGTGCTGTAGATGCGCTGCCAATGGCCGGTGAGGAGCAGTAAGAGCTTGACTGACTGGCACTTTTGGTGTTGGAGCAATCGTTCGACGTTCGTGATTTTTCGGGGTTCTTTTCAGTGGGAGCCCAGGTGCAGCTGGTGGTAAATGTCGAAGCCCTGTTTGTCTGGGAAAGCCCAGAGCCCCGATGTCTGTGGTGCTGTAGATGCGCTGGGAATGGGCGGTGAGGAGCAGCAAGAGCTTGACTGGCTGGCACTTTCGGTGTGGGAGCAATCGTCCGACGTTTGTGATTTTTCATTTATTTTTTTCAGTGGGCGCCCAGGTGCAGCGGGTGGTAAACGTCGAAGCCGTGTTCGTCAGGGAAAGCACAGAGCCCTGATGTCTGTGGTGCTGTAGATGCGCTGGGAATGGGCGGTGAGGCGCAGCAAGAGCTTGACAGGCTGGCATTTAAGGTGTGGCAGGAATCGTCCGACATTTGTGATTTTTCGGGGTTTTTTTTCAGTGGGCGCCCAGGTGCAGCTGGTGGTAAATGTCGAAGCCCTGTTCGTCAGGGAAAGCCCAGAGCCCCGATGTCTGTGGTGCTGTAGATGCGCTGCCAATGGCCGGTGAGGAGCAGCAAGAGCTTGACTGGCTGGCACTTTCGGTGTGGGAGCAATCGTCCGACGTTTTTGATTTTTCAGGGTTTTTTTTCAGTGCGTAACCAGGTGCAGCTGGTGGTAAACGTCGAAGCCCTGTTGGTCAGGGAAATCCCGGAGCCCCGATGTCTGTGGTGCTGTAGATGCGCTGCCAATAGCCGGTGAGGAGCAGCAAGAGGCTGACATGCTGGCACTTTCGATGTGGGTGCAATCGTCTGACGTTCGTGATTTTTCGGGGTTTTATTTCAGTGGGCGCCCAGGTGCAGCTGGTGGTAAACGTCGAAGCCCAGTTGGTCAGGGAAAGCCCCGAGCCCCGATGTCTGTGGTGCTGTAGATGCGCTGGGAATGGGAGGTGAGTAGCAGCAAGAGCTTGAGTTGCTGGCACTTTCAGTGTGGGAGCAATCGTCCGACGTTCGTGATTTTTCAGGGTTTTATTTCAGTGGGCGCCCAGGTGCAGCTGGTGGTAAACGTCGAAGCCCTGTTGGTCAGGGAAAGCTCGGAGCCCCGATGTCTGTGGTGCTGTAGATGCCCTGCCAATGGGCGGTGAGGAGCAGCAAGAGCTTGAGTTGCTGGCACTTTCAGTGTGGGAATAATCGTCCGATGTTTGTGATTTTTAGTTTATTTTTTTCAGTGGGCGCCCAGGTTCAGCTGGTGGTAAACGTCGAAGCCCTGTTGGTCAGGGAAAGCCCGGAGCCCCGATGTCTGTGGTGCTGTAGATGCGCTTCCAAGGTCCGGTGAGTAGCAGCAAGAGCTTGAGTTGCTGGCACTTTCGTTGTGGGAGGAATCGTCCGACGTTCGTGATTTTTCGGGGTTTTATTTCAGTGGGGGCCCAGGTTCAGCTGGTGGTAAATGTCGAAGCCCTGATGGTCAGGGAAAGCCCGGAGCCGCGATGTCTGTGGTGCTGTAGATGCGCTGCCAATGGCCGGTGAGGAGCAGCAAGAGCTTGACTGGCTGGCACTTTCAATGTGGGAACATTCGTCCGACGTTCGTGATTTTTCGGGTTTTTTTTCCAGTGGGCGCCCAGGTTCAGCTGGTGGTAAACGTCGAAGCCCTGTTGGTCAGGGAAAGCCCGGAGCCCCGATGTCTGTGGTGCTGTAGATGCGCTGGGAATGGCCGGTGAGGAGCAGCAAGAGCTTGTGTTGCTGGCACTTTCGGTGTGGGAGCAATCGTCCGACGTTCGTGATTTTTCGGGGTTCTTTTCAGTGGGAGCCCAGGTGCAGCGAGTGGTAAACGTCGAAGCCCTGTTCGTCAGGGAAAGCCCGGAGCTCCGATGTCTGTGGTGCTGTAGATGCGCTGCCAATGGCCGGTGAGGAGCAGCAAGACCTTGACAGGCTGGCACTTTCGGTGTGGGAGCAATCGTCCGACGTTCGTGATTTTTCGGGGTTTTATTTCAGTGGGCTCCCAGGTGCAGCTGGTGGTAAATGTCGAAGCCCTGTTGGTCAGGGAAAGCCCGGAGCCGCGATGTCTGTGGTGCTGTAGATGCGCTGCCAATAGCCGGTGAGGAGCAGCAAGAGCTTGACTGGCTGGCACTTTCGGTGTGGGAGCAATCGTCCGACGTTTGTGATTTTTCGTTTATTTTTTTCAGTGGGCGCCCAGGTTCAGCTGGTGGTAAACGTCGAAGCCCTGTTGGTCAGGGAAAGCCCGGAGCCCCGATGTCTGTGGTGCTGTAGATGCACTGCCAAAGTCCGGTGAGGAGCAGCAAGAGCTTGACTGGCTGGCACTTTTGGTGTGGGAGCAATTGTCCGACGTTTTTGATTTTTCAGGGTTTTTTTTCAGTGGCCAACTAGGTGCAGCTGGTGGTAAATGTCGAAGGCCTGTTGGTCAGGGAAAGCCCAGAGCCGCGATGTCTGTGGTGCTGTAGATGCGCTGGGAATGGCCGGTGAGGAGCAGCAAGAGCTTGACTGGCTGGCACTTTCGGTGTGGGAGCAATCGTCCGATGTTCATGATTTTTCGTTTATTTTTTTCAGTGGGCGCCCAGGTGCAGCTGATGGTAAATGTCGAAGCCCTCTTGGTCAGGGAAAGCGTAGAACCCCGATGTCTGTTGTGCTGTAGATGCACTCCCAAAGTCCGGTGAGTAGCAGCAAGAGCTTGAGTTGCTGGCACTTTCGGTGTGGGAGCAATCGTCCGACGTTCGTGATTTTTCGGGGTTTTATTTCAGTGGGCGCCCAGGTGCAGCTGATGGTAAACGTCGAAGCCCAGTTGATCAGGGAAAGTCCGGAGCACCGATGTCTGTGGTGCTGTAGATGCACTGCCAAAGTCCGGTGAGTAGCAGCAAGAGCTTGAGTTGCTGGTACTTTTGGTGTGGGAGCAATCGTCCGACGTTCGTGATTTTTCGGGGTTTTATTTCAGTGGGCGCCCAGGTGCAGCTGGTGGTAAATGTCGAAGCCCTGTTGGTCAGGGAAAGCCCGGAGCCCCGATGTCTGTGGTGCTGTAGATGCGCTGCCAATGGCCGGTGAGGAGCAGCAAGAGCTTGACTGGCTGGCACTTTGGGTGTGGGAGCAATCGTCGGACGTTCGTGATTTTTCGGGGTTTTATTTCAGTGGGCGCCCAGGTGCAGCGGGTGGTAAACGTTGAAGCCCTGTTGGTCAGGGAAAGCGCAGAACCCCGATGTCTGTGGTGCTGTAGATGCACTGCCAAAGTCCGGTGAGTAGCAGCAAGAGCTTGAGTTGCTGGCACTTTCGGTGTGGGAGGAATCGTCCGACGTTCGTGATTTTTCGGGGTTTTTTTTCCGTGGGCGCCCAGGTGCAGCGGGTGGTAAACGTCGAAGCCCTGTTGGTCAGGGAAAGCCCGGAGCCCCGATGTCTGTGGTGCTGTAGATGCGCTGGGAATGGCCGGTGAGTAGCAGCAAGAGCTTGAGTTGCTGGCACTTTCGGTGTGGGAGCAATCGTCCGACGTTTGTGATTTTTCAGGGTTTTTTTTCAGTGTGTAACCAGGTGCAGCTGGTGGTAAATGTCGAAGCCCTGTTGGTCAGGGAAAGCCCGGAGCCGCGATGTCTGTGGTGCTGTAGATGCGCTGGGAATGGCCGGTGAGGAGCAGCAAGAGCTTGATTTGCTGGCACTTTCGGTGTGGGAGCAATCGTGCGATGTTCATGATTTTTCGTTTATTTTTTTCAGTGGGCGCCCAGGTGCAGCTGGTGGTAAACGTTGAAGCCCTGTTGTTCAGGGAAAGCCCGGAGCCCCGATGTCTGTGGTGCTGTAGATGCACTGCTAAAGTCCGGTGAGTACCAGCAAGAGCTTGAGTTGCTGGCACTTTCGGTGTGGGAGGAATCGTCCGATGTTCGTGATTTTTCGGGGTTTTACTTTCAGTGGGCGCCCAGGTGCAGCTGATGGTAAACGTCGAAGCCCTGTTGGTCAGGGAAAGCCCGGAGCCCCGATGTCTGTGGTGCTCTAGATGGGCTGGCAATGGCCGGTAAGGAGCAGCAAGAGCTTGACTGGCTGGCACTTTCGGTGTGCGAGCAATCGTCCGACGTTCGTGATTCTTCGGGGTTTTACTTTCAGTGGGCGCCCAGGTGCAGCTGGTGGTAAATGTCGAAGCCCTGTTGGTCAGGGAAAGCCCGGAGCCCCGATGTCTGTGGTGCTGTAGATGCGCTGCCAATGGGCGGTGAGGAGCACCAAGACCTTGACAGGCTGGCACTCTCGTTGTGGGAGCAATCGTCCGACGTTCGTGATTTTTCGGGGTTTTATTTCAGTGGGCGCCCAGGTGCAGCTGGTGGTAAACGTCGAAGCCCAGTTGGTCAGGGAAAGCCCGGAGCCCCGATGTCTGTGGTGCTGTAGATGCGCTGGGAATGGCCGGTGAGGAGCAGCAGGAGCTTGAGTTGCTGGCACTTTCGGTGTGGGAGCAATCGTCCGACGTTCGTGATTCTTTGGGGTTTTACTTTCAGTGGGCGCCCAGGTTCAGCTGGTGGTAAACGTCGAAGCCCTGTTGGTCAGGGAAAGCCCGGAGCCGCGATGTCTGTGGTGCTGTAGATGCGCCTCCAATGGCCGGTGAGGAGCAGCAAGAGCTTGACTGGCTGGCACTTTCGGTGTGGGAGCAATCGTCCGACGTTTTTGATTTTTCAGGGTTTTTTTTCAGTGGACAACTAGGTGCAGCTGGTGGTAAACGTCGAAGCCCTGTTGGTCAGGGAAAGCCCGGAGCCCCGATGTCTGTGGTGCTGTAGATGCGCTGGGAATGGGCGGTGAGGAGCAGCAAGAGCTTGACTGGCTGGCACTTTCAGTGTGGGATCAGTAGTCCGACGTTTGTGATTTTTCGGGGTTTTTTTCAGTGGGCGCCCAGGTGCAGCTGGTGGTAAACGTCGAAGCCCTGTTGGTCAGGGAAAGCCCGGAGCCCCGATGTCTGTGGTGCTGTAGATGCGCTGGGAATGGGCGGTGAGGAGCAGCAAGAGCTTGACTGGCTGGCACTTTGGGTGTGGGAGCAATCGTCCGATGTTCGTGATTTTTCGGGGTTTTATTTCAGTGGGCGCCCAGGTTCAGCTGGTGGTAAACTTCTAAGCCCTGTTGGTCAGGGAAAGCCCGGAGCCCCGATGTCTGTGGTGCTGTAGATGCACTGCCACTGTCCGGTGAGGAGCAGCAAGAGCTTGACAGGCTGGCACTTTTGGTGTGGGAGCAATAGTCCGACGTTAGTCATTTTTCAGGGTTTTTTTTCAGTGGGCAACTAGGTGCAGCTGGTGGTAAATGTCGAAGCCCTGTTGGTCAGGGAAAGCCCAGAGCCGCGATGTCTTTGGTGCTGTAGATGCGCTGGGAATGGGCGGTGAGGAGCAGCAAGAGCTTGACTGGCTGGCACTTTCGGTGTGGGAGCAATAGTCCGACGTTCGTGATTTTTCGGGGTTTTTTTTCAGTGGGCTCCCAGGTTCAGCTGGTGGTAAAAGTCGAAGCCCTGTTGGTCAGGGAAATCCCGGAGCCCCGATGTCTGTGGTGCTGTAGATGCACTGCCAAAGTCCGGTGAGGAGCAGCAAGAGCTTGAGTTGCTGGCACTTTTGGTGTGGGAGCAATCGTCCGACGTTCGTGATTCTTCGGGGTTTTACTTTCAGTGGGCGCCCAGGTGCAGCTGGTGGTAAATGTCGAAGCCCTGTTGGTCAGGGAAAGCTCGGAGCCCCGATACCTGTGGTGCTGTAGATGCGCTGGGAATGGACGGTGAGGAGCAGCAAGAGCTTGACAGTCTGGCATTTAAGGTGTGGCAGGAATCTTCTGACATTTGTGATTTTTGGGGATTTTTTTTAGGTGGGCGCCCAGGTGCAGCTGGTGGTAAACGTCGAAGCCCTGTTGGTCAGGGAAGGCCCGGAGCCCCGATGTCTGTGGTGCTGTAGATGCGCTGGGAATGGGAGGTGAGTAGCAGCAAGAGCTTGACTGGCTGGCACTTTCGGTGTGGGAGCAATTGTCCGACGTTTGTGATTTTTCGTTTATTTTTTTCAGTGGGCGCCCAGGTGCAGTGGGTGGTAAACGTCGAAGCCCTGTTCATCAGGGAAAGCCCGGAGCCCCGATGTCTGTGGTGCTGTAGATGGGCTGGCAATGGCCGGTGAGGAGCAGCAAGAGCTTGACTGGTTGGCACTTTCAGTGTGCGATCAATCGTCCGACGTTCATGATTTTTGGGGGTTTTATTTCAGTGGGGGCCCAGGTTCAGCTGGTGGTAAACGTCGAAGCCCAGTTGGTCAGGGAAAGCCCGGAGCCCCGATGTCTGTGGTGCTGTAGATGCGCTGGGAATGGGAGGTGAGTAGCAGCAAGAGCTTGAGTTGCTGGAACTTTCAGTGTGGGAGCAATCGTCCGACGTTCGTGATTTTTCGGGGTTTTATTTCAGTGGGCGCCCAGGTGCAGCTGGTGGTAAATGTCGAAGCCCTGTTGGTCAGGTAAATCCCGGAGCCCCGATGTCTGTGGTGCTGTAGATGCGCTGCCAATGGACGGTGAGGAACAGCAAGAGCTTGACTGTCTGGCACTTTCGGTGTGGGAGCAATCTTAGGACGTTTGTGATTTTTGGGGATTTTTATTCACTGGGCGCCCAGGTTCAGCTGGTGGTAAACGTTGAAGCCCTGTTGGTCAGGGAAAGCCCGGAGCCCCGATGTCTGTGCTGCTGTAGATGTGCTGCCTATGGCCGGTGAGGAGCAGCAAGAGCTTGACTGGCTGGCACTTTGGGTGTGCGAGCAATCGTCGGACGTTCGTGATTTTTCGGGGTTTTATTTCAGTGGGCGCCCAGGTGCAGCTGGTGGTAAACGTCGAAGCCCTGTTGGTCAGGGAAAGGTCGGAGCCCCGATATCTGTGATGCTGTAGATGCGCTGGGAATGGCCGGTGAGGAGCAGCAAGAGCTTGATAGGCTGGCACTTTCGGTGTGGGAGTAATAGTCCGATGTTCGTGATTTTTCGTTTATTTTTTCCAGTGGGAGCCCAGGTTTAGCTAGTTGTAAACGTCGAAGCCCTGTTGGTCAGGGAAAGCCCGGAGCCCCGATGTCTGTGGTGCTGTAGATGCGCTGGGAATGGCCGGTGAGGAGAAGCAAGAGCTTATGTTGCTGGCACTTTCGGTGTGGGAGCAATCGTCCGACGTTCGTGATTTTTCGGGGTTTTATTTCACTGGGCGCCCCGGTTCAGCTGGTGGTAAACGTCTAAGCCCTGTTGGTCAGGGAAAGCCCGGAGCCCCGATGTCTGTTGTGCTGTAGATGCGCTGGGAATGGCCCGTGAGGAGCAGCAAGAGCTTGTGTTGCTGGTACTTTCGGTGTGGGAGCAATCGTCCGACGTTTTTGATTTTTCAGGGTTTTTTTTCAGTGGGTGCCCAGGTGCAGCTGGTGGTAAATGTCGAAGCCCTGTTGTTCAGGGAAAGCGCAGAACCCCGATGTCTGTGGTGCTGTAGATGCACTACCAAAGTCCGGTGAGTAGCAGCAGGAGCTTGAGTTGCTGGCACTTTCGGTGTGGGAGCAATCGTCCGACTGTCGTGATTTTTCGGGGTTTTACTTTCAATGGGCGCCCAGGTTGAGCTGGTGGTAAACGTCGAAGCCCTGTTGGTCAGGGAAAGCCCGGAGCCCCGATGTCTGTGGTGCTGTAGATGCGCTGCCAATGGCCGGTGAGGAGCAGCAAGAGCTTGACTGTCTGGCACTTTGGGTGTGGGAGCAATCGTCGGACGTTTGTGATTTTTGGGGATTTTTATTCACTGGGCGCCCAGGTTCAGCTGGTGGTAAACTTCGAAGCCCTGTTGGTCAGGGAAAGCCCGGAGCCCCGATGTCTGTGGTGCTGTAGATGCACTGGGAATGGCCGGTGAGGAGCAGCAAGAGCTTGACTGGCTGGCACTTTCGGTGTGGGAGCAATCGTCCGATGTTCGTGATTTTTCGTTTAGTTTTTTCAGTGGGCGCCCAGGTGCAGCTGGTGGTAAACGTCGAAGCCCTGTTGGTCAGGGAAAGCCCGGAGCCCCGATGTCTGTGGTGCTGTAGATGCGCCGCCAATGACCGGTGAGGAGCACAAAGAGCTTGACTGGCTGGCACTTTCGGTGTGGGAGCAATCGTCTGATGTTTGTGATTTTGGGGGTTTTTTTTTTTCAGTGGGTGCCCAGGTGCAACTGGTGGTAAACGTCGAAGCCCTGTTGGTCAGGGAAAGCCCCGAGCCCCGATGTCTGTGGTGCTGTAGATGCGCTGGGAATGGCCGGTGAGGGGTAGCAAGAGCTTGAGTTGCTGGCACTTTTGGTGTGGGAGCAATCGTCCGACGTTCGTGATTTTTCGGGGTTTTATTTCAGTGGGAGCCCAGGTGCAGCTGGTGGTAAACGTCGAAGCCCTGTTCGTCAGGGAAAGCCCGGAGCCCCGATGTCTGTGGTGCTGTAGATGCGCTGCCAATGGCCGGTGAGGAGCAGCAAGAGCTTGACTGGCTGGCACTTTCGGTGTGGGAGCAATCGTCCGACGTTCGTGATTCTTCGCGGTTTTACTTTCAGTGGGCGCCCAGGTGCAGCTGGTGGTAAATGTCGAAGCCCTGTTGGTCAGGGAAAGCCCGGAGCCCCGATGTCTGTGGTGCTGTAGATGCGCTGGGAATGGAAGGTGATGAGCACCTACAGCTTGACTGGCTGGCACTTTCGGTGTGGGAGCAATCGTCCGACGTTCGTGATTTTTCGGGGTTTTACTTTCAGTGGGCGCACAGGTGCAGCTGGTGGTAAACATCGAAGCCCTGTTGGTCACGGAAAGCCCGGATCCCCGATGTCTGTGGTGCTGTAGATGCGCTGGGAATGGGCGGTGAGGAGCAGCAAGAGCTTGAGTTGCTGGCACTTTCAGTGTGGGAGCAATCGTCGGACGTTTGTGATTTTTGGGGATTTTTATTCACTGGGCACCCAGGTTCAGCTGGTGGTAAACGTCGAAGCCCTGTTGGTCAGGGAAAGCCCGGAGCCCCGATGTCTGTGGTGCTGTAGATGCGCTGGGAATGTGCGGTGAGGAGCAGCAAGAGCTTGACAGGCTGGCATTTAAGGTGTGGCAGGAATCGTCCGACATTTGTGATTTTTGGGGTTTTTTTTTCAGGGGGCGCCCAGGTTCAGCTCGTGTTAAAAGTCGAAGCCCTGTTGGTCAGGGAAAGCCCGGAGCCCCGATGTCTGTGGTGCTGTAGATACGCTGCCAATGGCCGGTGAGTAGCAGCAAGAGCTTGAGTTGCTGGCACTTTCGGTGTGAGATCAATCATCCGACGTTTTTGATTTTTCAGGGTTTTTTTTCAGTGGGCAATCAGGTGCAGCTGGTGGTAAACGTCGAAGCCCTGTTGGTCAGGGAAAGCCCGGAGCCCCGATGTCTGTGGTGCTGTAGATGGGCTGGGAATGGCCGGTGAGGAGCAGCAAGAGCTTGACTGGCTGGCACTTTTGCTATGGGAACAATCGTCCGATGTCCGTGATTTTTCTTTTATTTTTCTCAGCGGGTGCCCAGGTTCAGCTGGTGGTAAACGTCGAAGCCCTGTTGGTCAAAGAAAGCGCAGAACCCCGATGTCTGTGGTGCTGTAGATGCACTGCCAAAGTCCGGTGAGTAGCAGCAAGAGCTTGAGTTGCTGGCACTTTCGGTGTGGGAGGAATCGTCCGACGTTCGTGATTTTTCGGGATTTTTTTTCAGTGGGCGCCCAGGTGCAGCTGGTGGTAAACTTCGAAGCCCTGTTGGTCAGGGAAAGCCCGGAGCCCCGATGTCTGTGGTGCTGTAGATGCGCTGCCAATGGCCGGTGAGGAGCAGCAAGAGCTTGAGTTGCTGGCACTTTCGGTGTGGGAGGAATCGTCCGACGTTCGTGATTTTTCGGGGTTTTATTTCAGTGGGCGCCCAGGTGCAGCTGGTGGTAAACGTCGAAGCCCTGTTGGTCAGGGAAAGCCCGGAGCCCCGATGTCTGTGGTGCTGTAGATGCGCTGGGAATGGGAGGTGAGTCGCAGCAAGAGCTTGACTGGCTGGCACTTTCGGTGTGGGAGGAATCGTCCGACGTTCGTGATTTTTCGGGGTTTTATTTCAGTGGGCGCCCAGCTGCAGCGGGTGGTAAACATCGAAGCCCTGTTGGTCAGGGAAAGCCCGGAGCCCCGATGTCTGTGGTGCTGTAGATGCGCTGGGAATGGGAGGTGAGTCGCAGCAAGAGCTTGACTGGCTGGCACTTTCGGTGTGGGAGGAATCGTCCGACGTTCGTGATTTTTCGGGGTTTTATTTCAGTGGGCGCCCAGGTGCAGCTGGTGGTAAATGTCGAAGCCCTGTTCGTCAGGGAAAGTCCGGAGCCCCGATGTCTGTCGTGCTGTAGATGGGCTGGCAATGGCCGGTGAGCAGCAGCAAGAGCTTGACTGTCTGGCACTTTTGGTGTGAGAGCAATCGTCCGACGTTCGTGATTTTTCGGTGTTCTTTTCAGTGGGAGCCCAGGTGCAGCGAGTGGTAAACGTCGAAGCCCTGTTCGTCAGGGAAAGCCCGGAGCCCCGATGTCTGTGGTGCTGTAGATGCACTGCCACTGTCCGGTGAGGAGCAGCATGAGCTTGACTGGCTGGCACTTTTGGTGTGGGAGCAATCGTCCGACGTTCGTCATTTTTCAGGGTTTATTTTCACTGGGCAACCAGGTGCAGCTGGTGGTAAATATCAAAGGCCTGTTGGTCAGGGAAAGCCCGGAGCCACGATGTCTGTGGTGCTGTAGATGCGCTGCCAGTGGCCGGGGAGGAGCAGCAAGAGCTTGACTGGCTGGCACTTTTGCTGTGGGAGCAATCGTCCGACGTTCGTGATTTTTCTTTTATTTTTTTCAGCGGGCGCCCAGGTTCAGCTGGTGGTAAACGTCGAAGCCCTGTTGGTCAGGGAAAGCGCAGAACCCCGATGTCTGTGGTGCTGTAGATGCACTGCCAAACTCCGGTGAGGAGCAGCAAGAGTTTGAGTTGCTGGCACTTTTGGTGTGGGAGCAATCGTCCGACGTTCGTGATTTTTCGGGGTTTTATTTCAGTGGGAGCCCAGGTGCAGCTGGTGGTAAACGTCGAAGCCCTGTTGGTCAGGGAATGCCTGGAGCCCCGATCTCTGTGGTGCTGTAGATGCGCTGGCAATGGCTGGTGAGGAGCAGCAAGAGCTTGACTGTCTGGCACGTTGGGTGTGGGAGCAATCGTCGGACGTTTGTGATTTTTGGGGATTTTTATTCACTGGGCGCCCAGGTTCAGCTGGTGGTAAACGTCGAAGCCCTGTTGGTCAGGGAAAGCCCGGAGCCCCGATGTCTGTGGTGCTGTAGATGCGCTGGCAATGGCCGGTGAGGAGCAGCCAGAGCTTGAGTTGCTGGCACTTTTGGTGTGGGAGCAATCGTCCGACGTTCTGATTTTTCGGGGTTTTACTTTCAGTGGGCGCCCAGGTTCAGCTGGTGGTAAACGTCGAAGCCCTGTTCGTCAGGGAAAGCCCGGAGCCCCGATGTCTGTGGTGCTGTAGATGCGCTGGGAATGGGAGGTGAGGAGCAGCATGAGCTTGACTGACTGGCACTTTCTGTGTGGGTGCAATCGTCCGACGTTCGTGATTTTTCGGGGTTTTATTTCAGTGGGCGCCCAGGTGCAGCTGGTGGTAAATGTTGAAGCCCTGTTGGTCAGGGAATGCCCGGAGCCCCGATGTCTGTGGTGCTGTAGATGCGCTGGGAATGGCTGGTGAGGAGCAGCAAGAGCTTGACTGTCTGGCACGTTGGGTGTGGGAGCAATCGTCGGACGTTTGTGATTTTTGGGGATTTTTATTCACTGGGCGCCCAGGTTCAGCTGGTGGTAAACGTCGAAGCCCTCTTGGTCAGGGAAAGCTCGGAGCCCCGATATCTGTGGTGCTGTAGATGCGCTGCCAATGGCCGGGGAGGAGCAGCAAGAGCTTGACTGGCTGGCACTTTTGGTGTGGGAGCAATCGTCCGATGTTCGTGATTTTTCGGGGGTTCTTTTCAGTGGGAGCCCAGGTGCAGCGGGTGGTAAACGTCGAAGCCCTGTTCGTCAGGGAAAGTCCAGAGCCCTGATGTCTGTGGTGCTGTAGATGCGCTGGGAATGGCCGGTGAGGAGCAGCAAGAGCTTGACTGGCTGGCACTTTTGGTGTGGGAGCAATTGTCCGACGTTTTTGATTTTTTAGGGTTTTTTTTTCAGTGGATAACCAGGTGCAGCTGGTGGTAAATGTCGAAGCCCTGTTGGTCAGGGAAAGCCCGGAGCCCCGATGTCTGTGGTGCTGTAGATGCGCTGGGAATGCCCGGTGAGGAGCAGCTAGAGGTTGACTGTCTGGCACTTTCGGTGTGGGAGCAATTGTCCGACGTTCGTGATTTTTCGGGGTTTTATTTCAGTTGGCGCCCAGGTGCAGCTGGTGGTAAACTTCGAAGCCCTGTTGGTCAGGGAAAGCCCGGAGCCCCGATGTCTGTGGTGCTGTAGATGCGCTGGGAATGGCTGGTGAGAAGCAGCATGAGCTTGACTGGCTGGCATTTAAGGTGTGGCAGGAATACTCTGATGTTCGTGATATTTCGTTTATTTTTTTTAGTGGGCGCCCATGTGCAGCGGGTGGTAAACGTCGAAGCCCTGTTGGTCAGGGAAAGCCCGGAGCCCCGATGTCTGTGGTGCTGTAGATGGGCTGCCAAATTCCGGTGAGGAGCAG
Organism: Chlamydotis macqueenii; assembly: GCF_036417535.1. Lineage (NCBI taxonomy): Eukaryota > Metazoa > Chordata > Aves > Otidiformes > Otididae > Chlamydotis > Chlamydotis macqueenii. The sequence continues at coordinate 68,647 of NW_028239129.1, forward strand.
CAAGAGCTTGACTGGCTGGCACTTTTGGTGTGGGAGCAATCGTCCGACGTTCGTGATTTTTCGGGGTTTTTTTTTCAGTGGGCACCCAGGTGCAGCTGGTGGTAAATGTCGAAGCCCAGTTCGTCAGGGAAAGCCCGGAGCCCCGATGTCTGTGGCGCTGTAGATGCGCTGGGAATGGCTGGTTGGAAGCAGCATGAGCTTGACTGGCTGGCACTTTTGGTGTGGGAGCAATCGTCCGATGTTCGTGATTTTTCGGGGGTTCTTTTCAGTGGGAGCCCAGGTGCAGCGGGTGGTAAACGTCGAAGCCCTGTTCGTCAGGGAAAGTCCAGAGCCCTGATGTCTGTGGTGCTGTAGATGCGCTGGGAATGGGCGGTGAGGAGCAGCAAGAGCTTGACAGGCTGGCATTTAAGGTGTGGCAGGAATCGTCCAACATTTGTGATTTTTCGGGGTTTTTTTTCAGTGGGCGCCCATGTGCAGCTGGTGGTAAACGTCGAACCCCTGTTTGTCAGCGAAAGCCCGGAGCCCCGATGTCTGTGGTGCTGTAGATGCGCTGCCAATGGCCGGTGAGGAGCAGCAAGAGCTTGACTGTCTGGCACTTTGGGTGTGGGAGCAATCGTCGGACGTTTGTGATTTTTGGGGATTTTTATTCACTGGGCGCCCAGGTTCAGCTGGTGGTAAACTTCGAAGCCCTGTTGGTCAGGGAAAGCCCGGAGCCCCGATGTCTGTGGTGCTGTAGATGCACTGGGAATGGCCGGTGAGGAGCAGCAAGAGCTTGACTGGCTGGCACTTTCGGTGTGGGAGCAATCGTCCGATGTTCGTGATTTTTCGTTTAGTTTTTTCAGTGGGCGCCCAGGTGCAGCTGGTGGTAAACGTCGAAGCCCTGTTGGTCAGGGAAAGCCCGGAGCCCCGATGTCTGTGGTGCTGTAGATGCGCCGCCAATGACCGGTGAGGAGCACAAAGAGCTTGACTGGCTGGCACTTTCTGTGTGGGAGGAATCGTCCGACGTTTGTGATTTTTCGGGGTTTTATTTCAGTGGGCGCCCAGGTTCAGCTGGTGGTAAACATCGAAGCCCTATTGGTCAGGGAAAGCTCGGAGCCCCGATATCTGTGGTGCTGTAGATGCGCTGCCAGTGGCCGGTGAGGAGCAGCAAGAGCTTGAGTTGCTGGAACTTTCGGTGTGGGAGCAATTGTCCGATGTTCGTGATTTTTCGGGGTTCTTTTCAGTGGGAGCCCAGGTTCAGCGAGTGGTAAACGTCGAAGGCCTGTTGGTCAGGGAAAGCCCGGAGCCCCGATGTCTGTGGTGCTGTAGATGCGCTGGGAATGGCCGGTGAGGAGCAGCAAGAGCTTGACTGGCTGGCACTTTTGGTGTGGGAGCAATCGTCCGACGTTCGTCATTTTTCAGGGTTTTTTTTCAGTGGGCGCCCAGGTGCAGCTGGTGGTAAATGTCGAAGGCCTGTTGGTCAGGGAAAGCCCGGAGCCACGATGTCTGTGGTGCTGTAGATGCGCTGCCAATGGCCGGTGAGGAGCAGCAAGAGCTTGGCTGGCTGGCATTTAAGGTGTGGCAGGAATCGTCCGACGTTCGTGATTTTTGGGGTTTTTTTTCCAGGGGGCACCCAGGTGCAGCTGGTGGTAAATGTCGAAGCCCGGTTGGTCAGGGAAACCCCGGAGCCCCGATGTCTGTGGTGCTGTAGATGCGCTGGGAATGGCTGGTGAGGAGCAGCATAGCTTGACAGGCTGGCACTTTCGGTGTGGGAGCAATCGTCCGACGTTCGTGATTTTTCGGGGTTCTTTTCAGTGGGAGCCCAGCTGCAGCGAGTGGTAAACGTCGAAGCCCTGTTGGTCAGGGAAAGCCCGGAGCCCCGATGTCTGTGGTGCTGTAGATGCGCTGGGAATGGCCGGTGAGGAGCAGCAAGAGCTTGACAGGCTGGCACTTTCGGTGTGGGAGCAATCGTCCGAAGTTCCTGATTTTTCGGGGTTTTACTTTCAGTGGGCGCCCAGGTGCAGCTGGTGGTAAACATCGAAGCCCTGTTGGTCAGGGAAAGCTCGGAGCCCCGATATTTGTGGTGCTGTAGATGCGCTGCCAATGGCCGGTGAGGAGCAGCAAGAGCTTGACTGTCTGGCACTTTCGGTGTGGGAGCAATCGTCCGACGTTCGTGATTTTTGGAGGTTTTATTTCAGTGGGCGCCCAGGTTCAGCTGGTGGTAAACGTTGAAGCCCAGTTGGTCAGGGAAAGCCCGGAGCCCCGATGTCTGTGGTGCTGTAGATGCGCTGGGAATGGCCGGTGAGGAGCAGCAAGAGCTTGTGTTGCTGGCACTTTCGGTGTGGGTGCAATCGTCCGACGTTCGTGATATTTCGGGGTTCTTTTCAGTGGGAGCCTAGGTGCAGCGAGTGGTAAACGTCGAAGCCCTGTTCGTCAGGGAAAGCCCGGAGCTCCGATGTCTGTAGTGCTGTACATGAGCTGCCAGTGGCCGGTGAGGAACTGCAAGAGCTTGACTGGCTGGCACTTTGGGTGTGGGATCAATTGTCCGACGTTTTCGATTTTTCAGGGTTTTTTTTCAGTGGCCAACTAGGTGCAGCTGGTGGTAAATGTCGAAGGCCTGTTGGTCAGGGAAAGCCCAGAGCCGCGATGTCTCTGGTGCTGTAGATGCGCTGCCAATGGCCGGTGAGGAGCAGCAAGAGCTTGACTGGCTGGCACTTTCAGTGTGGGAGCAATAGTCCGACGTTTGTGATTTTTCGCGGTTTTTTTCAGTGGGCACCCAGGTGCAGCTGGTGGTAAACGTCGAAGCCCTGTTGTTCAGGGAAAGCGCAGAACCCCGATGTCTGTGGTGCTGTAGATGCACTGCCAAAGTCCGGTGTGTAGCAGCAAGAGCTTGAGTTGCTGGCACTTTCGGTGTAGGAGGAATCGTCCGACGTTCGTGATTTTTCGGGGTTTTATTTCAGTTGGCGCCCAGTTGCAGCTGGTGGTAAACGTCGAAGCCCTGTTGGTCAGGGAAAGCCCGGAGCCCCGATGTCTGTGGTGCTGTAGATGCGCTTGGAATGGCCGGTGAGAAGCAGCAAGAACTTGTGTTGCTGGCACTTTCGGTGTGTGAGCAATCGACCGATATTCGTGATTTTTTGGGGGTTCTTTTCAGTGGGCGCCCAGGGGCAGCTGGTGGTAAACGTCGAAGCCCTGTTCGTCAAGGAAAGTCCAGAGCCCCGATGTCAGTGGTGCTGTAGATGCGCTGGCAATGGCTGGTGAGGAGTAGCTACAGCTTGACAGGCTGGCACTTTCGGTGTTGGAGCAATCGTCCGACGTTCGTGATTTTTCGGGGTTTTTTTTCAGTGGGCGCCCAGGTTCAGCTGGTGGTAAACGTCGAAGCCCTGTTGGTCAGGGAAAGCCCGGAGCCCCGATGTCTGTGGTGCTGTAGATGCGCTGGGAATGGCCGGTGAGGAGCAGCAAGAGGCTGACATGCTGGCACTTTCGGTGTGGGAGGAATCGTCCGACGTTCGTGAGTTTTCGGGGTTTTTTTCAGTGGGCGCCCAGGTTCAGCTGGTGGTAAACGTCGAAGCCCTGTTGGTCAGGGAAAGCCCGGAGCCCCGATGTCTGTGGTGCTGTAGATGCGCTGCCAATGGGCGGTGAGTAGCAGCAAGAGCTTGAGTTCCTGGCACTTTCGTTGTGGGAGCAATCGTCCGACGTTCGTGATTTTTCGGGGTTTTATTTCAGTGTGCGCCCAGGTGCAGCTGGTGGTAAATGTCGAAGCCCTGTTGGTCAGGGAAAGCCCGGAGCCCCGATGTCTGTGGTGCTGTAGATGCGCTGGGAATGGGCGGGGAGGAGCAGCAAGAGCTTGACTGGCTGGCACTTTCGTTGTGGGATCAATGGTCTGATCTTCGTGATTTTTCGTTTATTTTTTTCAGTGGGCGCCCAGGTTCAGCTGGTGGTAAACGTCGAAGCCCTGTTGGTCAGGGAAAGCCCGGAGCCCCGATGTCTGTGGTGCTGTAGATGTGCTGGGAACGGCCGGTGAGGAGCAGCAAGAGCTTATGTTGCTGGCACTTTCGGTGTGGGAGCAATCGTCCGATGTTCGTGATTTTTCGGGGGTTCTTTTCAGTGGGAGCCCAGGTGCAGCTGGTGGTAAATGTCGAAGCCTGGTTCGTCATGGAAAGCCCGGAGCTCCGATGTCTGTGGTGCTGTAGATGCGCTGGGAATGGGCGGTGAGGAGCAGCAAGAGCTTGACTGGCTGGCACTTTCGGTGTGGGAGCAATCGTCCGACGTTTGTGATTTTTCGGTGTTCTTTTCAGTGGGAGCCCAGGTGCAGCGGGTGGTAAACGTCGAAGCCCTGTTGGTCAGGGAAAGCCCGGAGCCCCGATGTCTGTGGTGCTGTAGATGCGCTGCCAATGGCCGGTGAATAGCAGCAAGAGCTTGACTGGCTGGCACTTTCAATGTGGGAACAATCGTCCGACGTTCGTGATTTTTCGGGTTTTTTTTCCTGTGCGCGCCCAGGTTCAGCTGGTGGTAAACGTCGAAGCCCTGTTCGTCAGGGAAAGCCCGGAGCCCCGATGTCTGTGGTGCTGTAGATGCGCTGGGAATGGGAGGTGAGTAGCAGCAAGAGCTTGAGTTGCTGGCACTTTCGGTGTGGGAGCAATCGTGCGATGTTCGTGATTTTTCGTTTATTTTTTTCAGTGGGCGCCCAGGTGCAGCTGGTGGTAAACGTTGAAGCCCTGTTGGTCAGGGAAAGCCCGGAGCCCCGATGTCTGTGGTGCTGTAGATGCGCCTCCAATGGCCGGTGAGGAGCAGCAAGAGCTTGACAGGCTGGCATTTAAGGTGTGGCAGGAATCGTCCGACATTTGTGATTTTTGGGGTTTTTTTTTCAGGGGGCACCCAGGTGCAGCTGGTGGTAAATGTCGAAGCCCTGTTGGTCAGGGAAAGCCCGGAGCCACGATGTCTGTGGTGCTGTAGATGCGCTGCCCATGGCCCGTGAGTAGCAGCAAGAGCTTGACTGACTGGGACTTTTGGTGTGGGAGCAATCGTCCGACGTTCGTGATTTTTCGTGGTTTTAATTTCAGTGGGCGCCCAGGTGCAGCTGGTGGTAAATGTCGAAGCCCTGTTGGTCTGGGAAAGCCCGGAGCCCCGATGTCTGTGGTGCTTTAGATGCGCTGGGAATCGGCGGTGACGAGCAGCAAGAGCTTGAGTTGCTGGCACTTTCGGTGTGGGAGCAATCGTCCGACGTTTGTAATTTTTCGGGGTTTTTTTCAGCGGGCGCCCAGGTGCAGCTGGTGGTAAACGTTGAAGCCCTGTTGTTCAGGGAAAGCGCAGGACCCCGATGTCTGTGGTGCTGTAGATGCACTGCCAAAGTCCGGTGAGTAGCAGCAAGAGCTTGAGTTGCTGGCACTTTCGGTGTGGGAGCAATTGTCCGACGTTTGTGATTTTTCGGGGTTTTTTTCAGCGGCCTCCGAGGTGCAGCTGGTGGTAAACGTCGAAGCCCTGTTGGTCAGGGAAAGCCCGGAGCCCCGATGTCTGTGGTGCTGTAGATGCGCTGCCAATGGCCGGTAAGGAGCAGCAAGAGCTTGACTGGCTGGCACTTCAGGTGTGGGAGCAATCGTCCGACGTTTGTGATTTTTCGTTTATTTATTTCAGTGGGCGCCCAGGTGCAGCTGGTGGTAAATGTCGAAGCCCTGTTCGTCAGGGAAAGCCCGGAGCCGGGATGTCTGTGGTGCTGTAGATTCACTGCCCATGGCCGGTGAGGAGCAGCAAGAGCTTGACTGGCTGGCACTTTTGGTGTGGGAGCAATCGTCCGACGTTTTTGATTTTTCAGGGTTTTTTTTCAGTGGGTAACCAGGTGCAGCTGGTGGTAAATGTCGAAGCCCTGTTGGTCAGGGAAAGCCCGGAGCCGCGATGTCTGTGGTGCTGTAGATGCGCTGGGAATGGCCGGTGAGGAGCAGCAAGAGCTTGACTGGCTGGCACTTTCGGTGTGGGAGCAATCGTCCGACGTTCGTGATTTTTTAGGGTCTTACTTTAAGTGGGCGCCCAGGTTCAGCTGGTGGTAAACGTCGAAGCCCTGTTGGTCACGGAAAGCCCGCAGCCCCGATATCTGTGATGCTGTAGATGAGCTGCCAATGGCCGGTGAGGAGCAGCAAGAGCTTGACTGTCTGGCACTTTCGGTGTGGGAGCAATCGTCCGACGTTCGTGATTTTTCGGGGTTTTTTTTCAGTGGGCGCCCAGGTTCAGCTGGTGGTAAACGTCGAAGCCCTGTTGTTCAGGGAAAGCGCAGAACCCCAATGTCTGTGGTGCTGTAGATGCACTGCCAAAGTCTGGTGAGGAGCAGCAAGAGCTTGACTGTCTGGCACTTTCGGTGTGGGAGCAATCGTCCGACGTTCGTGATTTTTCGGGGTTTTTTTTCAGTGGGCGCCCAGGTTCAGCTGGTGGTAAACGTCGAAGCCCTGTTGTTCAGGGAAAGCGCAGAACCCCAATGTCTGTGGTGCTGTAGATGCACTGCCAAAGTCTGGTGAGGAGCAGCAAGAGCTTGACTGGCTGGCACTTTCGGTGTGGGAGCAATCGTCCGACGTTTGTGATTTTTCATTTATTTTTTTCAGTGGGCGCCCAGGTGCAGCGGGTGGTAAACGTCGAAGCCGTGTTCGTCAGGGAAAGCCCAGAGCCCTGATGTCTGTGGTGCTGTAGATGCGCTGGGAATGGGCGGTGAGGCGCAGCAAGAGCTTGACAGGCTGGCATTTAAGGTGTGGCAGGAATCGTCCGACATTTGTGATTTTTCGGGGTTTTTTTTCAGTGGGCGCCCAGGTGCAGCTGGTGGTAAATGTCGAAGCCCTGTTCGTCAGGGAAAGCCCAGAGCCCCGATGTCTGTGGTGCTGTAGATGCGCTGGGAATGGCCGGTGAGGAGCAGCAAGAGCTTGACTGGCTGGCACTTTCGGTGTGGGAGCAATCGTCCGACGTTTTTGATTTTTCAGGGTTTTTTTTCAGTGCGTAACCAGGTGCAGCTGGTGGTAAACGTCGAAGCCCTGTTGGTCAGGGAAATCCCGGAGCCCCGATGTCTGTGGTGCTGTAGATGCACTGCCAAAGTCCGGTGAGGAGCAGCAAGAGCTTGAGTTGCTGGCACTTTCGATGTGGGTGCAATCGTCCGACGTTCGTGATTTTTGGGGTTTTTTTTCAGTGGGCAACCAGGTTCAGCTGGTGGTAAACGTCGAAGCCCTGTTGGTCAGGGAAATCCCGGAGCCCCGATGTCTGTGGTGCTGTAGATGCGCTGCCAATAGCCGGTGAGGAGCAGCAAGAGGCTGACATGCTGGCACTTTCGATGTGGGTGCAATCGTCTGACGTTCGTGATTTTTGGGGTTTTTTTTTCACTGGGCGCCCAGGTGCAGCTGGTGGTAAATGTCGAAGCCCTGTTGGTCAGGGAAAGCCCAGAGCCCCGATGTCTGTGGTGCTGTAGATGCGCTGCCAATGGCCGGTGAGGAGCAGCAAGAGCTTGACTGGCTGGCACTTTCAGTGTGGGAGCAATAGTCCGACGTTTGTGATTTTTGGGGGTTTTATTTCAGTGGGCGCCCAGGTTCAGCTGGTGGTAAACGTCGAAGCCCAGTTGGTCAGGGAAAGCCCGGAGCCCCGATGTCTGTGGTGCTGTAGATGCGCTGGGAATGGGAGGTGAGTAGCAGCAAGAGCTTGAGTTGCTGGCACTTTCAGTGTGGGAGCAATCGTCCGACGTTCGTGATTTTTCAGGGTTTTATTTCAGTGGGCGCCCAGGTGCAGCTGGTGGTAAACGTCGAAGCCCTGTTGGTCAGGGAAAGCCCGGAGCCCCGATGTCTGTGGTGCTGTAGATGCCCTGCCAATGGGCGGTGAGGAGCAGCAAGAGCTTGAGTTGCTGGCACTTTCAGTGTGGGAATAATCGTCCGATGTTCGTGATTTTTAGTTTATTTTTTTCAGTGGGCGCCCAGGTTCAGCTGGTGGTAAATGTCGAAGCCCTGTTGGTCAGGGAAAGCGCAGAAACCCAATGTCTGTGGTGCTGTAGATGCACTGCCAAAGTCTGGTGAGTAGCAGCAAGAGCTTGAGTTGCTGGCACTTTCGTTGTGGGAGCAATCGTCTGACGTTCGTGATTTTTCGGAGTTTTATTTCAGTGGGCGCCCAGGTGCAGCTGGTGGTAAACGTTGAAGCCCTGTTGGTCAGGGAAAGCTCGGAGCCCTGATGTCTGTGGTGCTGTAGATGCACTGCCAAAGTCCGGTGAGTAGCAGCAAGAGCTTGAGTTGCTGGCACTTTCGTTGTGGGAGCAATCGTCCGACGTTCGTGATTTTTCGGGGTTTTATTTCAGTGGGCGCCCAGGTGCAGCTGGTGGTAAACGTCGAAGCCCTGTTGGTCAGGGAAAGCCCGAAGCCCCGATGTCTGTGGTGCTGTAGATGCGCTGCCAAAGTCTGGTGAGTAGCAGCAAGAGCTTGAGTTGCTGGCACTTTCGTTGTGGGAGCAATCGTCTGACGTTCGTGATTTTTCGGAGGTTTATTTCAGTGGGCGCCCAGGTGCAGCTGGTGGTAAACGTTGAAGCCCTGTTGGTCAGGGAAAGCTCGGAGCCCCGATGTCTGTGGTGCTGTAGATGCCCTGCCAATGGGCGGTGAGTAGCAGCAAGAGCTTGAGTTGCTGGCAGTTTCGGTGTGGGAGCAATCGTCCGATATTCATGATTTTTCGTTTATTTTTTTCAGTGGGCGCCCAGGTGCAGCTGGTGGTAAACGTCGAAGCCCTGTTGGTCAGGGAAAGCCCGGAGCCGCGATGTCTGTGGTGCTGTAGATGCACTGCCAAAGTCCGGTGAGTAGCAGCAAGAGCTTGACTGGCTGGCACTTTCGTTGTGGGAGCAATCGTCCGACGTTCGTGATTTTTCGGGGTTCTTTTCAGTGGGAGCCCAGGTGCAGCTGGTGGTAAACGTCGAAGGCCTGTTGGTCAGGGAAAGCCCGGAGCTCCGATGTCTGTGGTGCTGTAGATGAGCTGCCAGTGGCCGGTGAGGAACTGCAAGAGCTTGACTGGCTGGCACTTTCGGTGTGGGATCAATTGTCCGACGTTTTTGATTTTTCAGGGTTTTTTTTCAGTGGCCAACTAGGTGCAGCTGGTGGTTAATGTCGAAGGCCTGTTGGTCAGGGAAAGCCCAGAGCCGCGATGTCTGTGGTGCTGTAGATGCGCTGCCAATGGCCGGTGAGGAGCAGCAAGAGCTTGAGTTGCTGGCACTTTCAGTGTGGGAGCAATCGTCTGACGTTTTTGATTTTTCAGGGTTTTTTTTCAGTGGGTAACCAGGTGCAGCTGGTGGTAAATGTCGAAGCCCTGTTGGTGAGGGAAAGCCCGGAGCCGCGATGTCTGTGGTGCTGTAGATGCGCTGGGAATGGCCGGTGAGGAGCAGCAAGAGCTTGACTGGCTGGGACTTTCGGTGTGGGAGCAATTGTCCGACGTTTGTGATTTTTCGGGGTTTTTTTTCAGTGGGCGCCCAGGTTCAGCTGGTAGTAAACGTCGAAGCCCTGTTGGTCAGGGAAAGCCCAGAGCCCCGATGTCTGTGGTGCTGTAGATGCGCTGGGAATGGGCGGTGAGGAGCAGCAAGAGCTTGTGTTGCTGGCACTTTCGGTGTGGGAGCAATCGTCCGATGTTCGTGATTTTTCGGGGTTTTACTTTCAGTGGGCGCCCAGGTTCAGCTGGTGGTAAACGTCGAAGCCCTGTTGGTCACGGAAAGCCCGGAGCCCCGATATCTGTGATGCTGTAGATGAGCTGCCAATGGCCGGTGAGGAGCAGCAAGAGCTTGACTGTCTGGCACTTTCCGTGGGAGCAATCGTCCGATGTTCGTGATTTTTAGTTTATTTTTTTCAGTGGGCGCCCAGGTTCAGCTGGTGGTAAACTTCGAAGCCCTGTTGGTCAGGGAAAGCCCGGAGCCCCGATGTCTGTGGTGCTGTAGATGCACTGCCAAAGTCTGGTGAGTAGCAGCAAGAGCTTGAGTTGCTGGCACTTTCGTTGTGGGAGCAATCGTCTGACGTTCGTGATTTTTCGGAGTTTTATTTCAGTGTGCGCCCAGGTGCAGCTGGTGGTAAACGTTGAAGCCCAGTTGGTCAGGGAAAGCTCGGAGCCCCGATGTCTGTGGTGCTGTAGATGCCCTGCCAATGGGCAGTGAGTAGCAGCAAGAGCTTGAGTTGCTGGCAGTTTCGGTGTGGGAGCAATCGTCCGATATTCATGATTTTTCGTTTATTTTTTTCAGTGGGCGCCCAGGTGCAGCTGGTGGTAAACGTCGAACGCTGTTCGTCAGGGAAAGCCTGGAGCCCCGATGTCTGTGGTGCTGTAGATGCACTGCCAAAGTCCGGTGAGTAGCAGCAAGAGCTTGAGTTGCTGGCAGTTTCGTTGTGGGAGCAATCGTCCGACGTTCGTGATTTTTCGGGGTTTTATTTCAGTGGGAGCCCAGGTGCAGCTGGTGGTAAATGTCGAAGCCCTGATGGTCAGGGAAAGCCCGGAGCCCCGATGTCTGTGGTGCTGTAGATGTGCTGCCAATGGCCGGTGAGGAGCAGCAAGAGCTTGAGTTGCTGGCACTTTCGTTGTGGGAGCAATCGTCCGACGTTCGTGATTTTTCGGGTTTTTTTTCCAGTGGGCGCCCAGGTTCAGCTGGTGGTAAACTTCTAAGCCCTGTTGGTCAGGGAAAGCCCGGAGCCCCGATGTCTGTGGTGCTGTAGATGCGCTGGGAATGGCCGGTGTTCAGCAGCTAGAGCTTGACTGTCTGGCACTTTTGGTGTGGGAGCAATCGTCCGACGTTCGTGATTTTTCGGGGTTCTTTTCAGTGGGAGCCGAGGTGCAGCTGGTGGTAAATGTCGAAGCCCTGATGGTCAGGGAAAGCCCGGAGCCCCGATGTCTGTGGTGCTGTAGATGCGCTGGGAATGGCCGGTGTTCAGCAGCTAGAGCTTGACTGGCTGGCACTTTCGGTGTGGGAGCAATCGTCCGACGTTCGTGATTTTTCAGGGTTTTACTTTCAGTGGGCGCACAGGTGCAGCTGGTGGTAAACGTCGAAGCCCTGTTGGTCAGGGAAAGCCCGGAGCCCCGATGTCTGTGGTGCTGTAGATGCGCTGGGAATGGCCGGGGAGGAGCAGCAAGAGCTTGACTGGCTGGCACTTTTGGTGTGGGAGCAATCGTCCGACGTTCGTGATTCTTCGGGGTTTTACTTTCAGTGGGCGCCCAGGTTCAGCTGGTGGTAAACGTCGAAGGCCTGTTGGTCAGGGAAAGCCCGGAGCCCCGATGTCTGTGGTGCTGTAGATGCGCTGCCAATAGCCGGTGAGGAGCAGCAAGAGCTTGAGTTGCCCACACTTTCAGTGTGGGAGCAATCGTCCGACGTTTTTGATTTTTCAGGGCTTTTTTTCAGTGGGTAACCAGGTGCAGCTGGTGGTAAATGTCGAAGCCCTGTTGGTCAGGGAAAGCCCGGAGCCCCGATGTCTGTGGTGCTGTAGATGCGCTGGGAATGGCCGGTGAGGAGCAGCAAGAGCTTCATTGGCTGGCACTTCTGCTGTGGGAGCAATCGTCCGACGTTCGTGATTTTTCTTTAATTTTTTTCAGTGGGCGCCCAGGTTCAGCGGGTGGTAAACGTCGAAGCCCTGTTGGTCAGGGAAAGCCCGGAGCCGCGATGTCTGTGGTGCTGTAGATGTGCTGCCAAAGTCCGGTGAGTAGCAGCAGGACCTTGAGTTGCTGGCACTTTCGTTGTGGGAGCAATCGTCCGACGTTCGTGATTTTTCGGGGTTTTATTTCAGTGGGGGCCCAGGTTCAGCTGGTGGTAAATGTCGAAGCCCTGATGGTCAGGGAAAGCCCGGATCCGCGATGTCTGTGGTGCTGTAGATGCGCTGGGAATGGCCGGTGAGGAGCAGCAAGAGCTTGTGTTGCTGGCACTTTCGGTGTGGGAGCAATCGTCCGACGTTCGTGATTTTTCGGGGTTCTTTTCAGTGGGAGCCCAGGTGCAGCGAGTGGTAAACGTCGAAGCCCTGTTGGTCAGGGAAAGCCCGGAGCTCCGATGTCTGTGGTGCTGTAGATGCGCTGCCAATGGCCGGTGAGGAGCAGCAAGACCTTGACAGGCTGGCACTTTCGTTGTGGGAGCAATCGTCCGACGTTCGTGATTTTTCGGGGTTTTATTTCAGTGGGCTCCCAGGTGCAGCTGGTGGTAAATGTCGAAGCCCTGTTGGTCAGGGAAAGCCCGGAGCCGCGATGTCTGTGGTGCTGTAGATGCGCTGCCAATGGCCGGTGAGGAGCAGCAAGAGCTTGACTGGCTGGCACTTTCGGTGTGGGAGCAATCGTCCGACGTTTGTGATTTTTCGTTTACTTTTTTCAGTGGGCGCCCAGGTGCAGCGGGTGGTAAACGTCGAAGCCCAGTTGGTCAGGGAAAGCCCGGAGCCCCGATGTCTGTGGTGCTGTAGATGCGCTGGGAATGGCCGGTGAGGAGCAGCAGGAGCTTGAGTTGCTGGCACTTTCGGTGTGGGAGCAATCGTCCGACGTTCGTGATTCTTCGGGGTTTTACTTTCAGTGGGCGCCCAGGTGCAGCGGGTGGTAAACGTCGAAGCCCTGTTGGTCAGGGAAAGCCCGGAGCCGCGATGTCTCTGGTGCTGTAGATGAGCTGGGAATGGCCGGTGAGTAGCAGCAAGAGCTTGACAGGCTGGCATTTAAGGTGTGGCAGGAATCGTCCGACATTTGTGATTTTTCAGGGTTTTTTTTCAGTGGGTAACCAGGTGCAGCTGGTGGTAAATGTCCAAGCCCCGTTCGTCAGGGAAAGCCCAGAGCCGCGATGTCTGTGGTGCTGTAGATGCGCTGGGAATGGGCGGTGAGGAGCAGCAAGAGCTTGAGTTGCTGGCACTTTCGGTGTGGTAGCAATCGTCCGACGTTTTTGATTTTTCAGGGTTTTTTTTCAGTGGGTAACCAGGTGCAGCTGGTGGTAAATGTCGAAGCCCTGTTGGTCAGGGAAAGCCCAGAGACCCGATGTCTGTGGTGCTGTAGATGCGCTGGGAATGGCCGGTGAGGAGCAGCAAGAGCTTGACTGGCTGGCACTTTTGGTGTGGGAGCAATCGTGCGATGTTCGTGATTTTTCGGGGTTTTTTTTCAGTGGGCGCCCAGGTGCAGCTGGTGGTAAACGTCGAAGGCCTGTTGGTCAGGGAAAGCCCGGAGCCCCGATGTCTGTGGTGCTGTAGATGCGCTGCCAATGGCCGGTGAGGAGCAGCAAGAGCTTGACTGGCTGGCACTTTCGGTGTGGGAGCAATCGTCCGATGTTCGTGATTTTTAGTTTATTTTTTTCAGTGGGCGCCCAGGTTCAGCTGGTGGTAAACGTCGAAGCCCTGTTGGTCAGGGAAAGCCCGGAGCCCCGATGTCTGTGGTGCTGTAGATGCGCTGCCAATGGCCGGTGAGGAGCAGCAAGAGGTTGACTGTCTGGCACTTTTGGTGTGGGAGCAATAGTCCGATGTTTGTGATTATTCGGGGTGTTTTTTCAGTGGGAGCCCAGGTGCAGCTGGTGGTAAACGTCGAAGCCCTGTTGGTCAGGGAAAGCCCGGAGCCCCGATGTCTGTGGTGCTGTAGATGCGCTGCCAAAGTCCGGTGAGGAGCAGCAAGAGCTTGACTGGCTGGCACTTTTGGTGTGGGAGCAATCGTCCGACGTTCGTGATTTTTGGGGGTTTTATTTCAGTGGGCGCCCAGGTTCAGCTGGTTGTAAACGTCGAAGCCCAGTTGGTCAGGGAAAGCCCGGAGCCCCGATGTCTGTGGTGCTGTAGATGCGCTGGGAATGGCCGGTGAGTAGCAGCAAGAGCTTGAGTTGCTGGCACTTTCAGTGTGGGAGCAATCGTCCGACGTTCGTGATTTTTCGGGGTTTTATTTCAGTGGGCGCCCAGGTGCAGCTGGTGGTAAATGTCGAAGGCCTGTTGGTCAGGCAAATCCCGGAGCCCCGATGTCTGTGGTGCTGTAGATGCGCTGCCAGTGTCCGGTGAGGAGCAGCAAGAGCTTGAGTTGCTGGCACTTTCGGTGTGGGAGCAATCGTCCGACGTTTTTGATTTTTCAGGGTTTTTTTTCAGTGGGTAACCAGGTGCAGCTGGTGGTAAATGTTGAAGGCCTGTTGGTCAGGGAAAGCCCGGAGCCCCGATGTCTGTGGTGCTGTAGATGCGCTGGGAATGGCCGGTGAGGAGCAGCAAGAGCTTGTGTTGCTGGCACTTTCGGTGTGGGAACAATCGTCCGACGTTCGTGATTTTTCGGGGTTTTTTTTCAGTGGGCGCCCAGGTGCAGCTGGTGGTAAACGTCGAAGCCCTGTTGGTCAGGGAAAGCCCAGAGCCCCGATGTCTGTGGTGCTGTAGATGCGCTGCCAAAGTCCGGTGAGTAGGAGCAAGAGCTTGAGTTGCTGGCACTTTCGTTGTGGGAGCAATCGTCCGACGTTCGTGATTTTTCGGGGTTTTATTTCAGTGGGCGCCCAGGTGCAGCTGGTGGTAAACGTCGAAGCCCTGTTGGTCAGGGAAAGCCCGGATCCCCGATGTCTGTGGTGCTGTAGATGCGCTGCCAAAGTCCGGTGAGGAGCAGCAAGAGCTTGAGTTGCTGGCACTTTTGGTGTGGGAGCAATCGTCCGATGTTCGTGATTTTTCTTTTATTTTTTTCAGTGGGCGCCCAGGTGCAGCTGGTGGTAAACGTCGAAGCCCTGTTGGTCAGGGAAAGCGCAGAACCCCGATGTCTGTGGTGCTGTAGATGCGCTGGGAATGGCCGGTGAGGAGCAGCAAGAGCTTCAGTTGCTGGCACTTTCGGTGTGGGAGCAATCGTCCGACGTTTTTGATTTTTCAGGGTTTTTTTTCAGTGGGTAACCAGGTTCAGCTGGTGGTAAATGTCGAAGCCCTGTTGGTCAGGGAAAGCCCATAGCCCCGATGTCTGTGGTGTTGTAGATGCGCTGGGAATGGCCGGTGAGGAGCAGCAAGAGCTTGACTGGCTGGCACTTTCGGTGTGGGAGCAATCGTCCGATGTTCGTGATTTTTCTTTTATTTTTTTCAGCGGGCGCCCAGGTTCAGCTGGTGGTAAACGTCGAAGCCCTGTTGGTCAGGGAAAGCGCAGAACCCCGATATCTGTGGTGCTGTAGATGCGCTGGGAATGGCCGGTGAGGAGCAGCAAGAGCTTGACTGGCTGGCACTTTTGGTGTGGGAGCAATCGTCCGACGTTCGTGATTTTTCAGGGTTTTTTTTCAGTGGGTAACCAGGTGCAGCTGGTGGTAAACGTCGAAGCCCTGTTGGTCAGGGAAAGCCCAGAGCCCCGATGTCTGTGGTGCTGTAGATGCGCTGGGAATGGGCGGTGAGGAGCAGCAAGAGCTTGTGTTGCTGGCACTTTCGGTGTGGGAGCAATCGTCCGACGTTCGTGATTTTTCGGGGTTTTACTTTCAGTGGGCGCCCAGGTTCAGCTGGTGGTAAACGTCGAAGCCCTGTTGGTCAGGGAAAGCCCGGAGCCCCGATGTCTGTGGTGCTGTAGATGAGCTGCCAATGGCCGGTGAGGAGCAGCAAGAGCTTGACTGTCTGGCACTTTCGTTGCGGGAGCAATCGTCCGATGTTCGTGATTTTTCTTTTATTTTTTTCAGCGGGCGCCCAGGTTCAGCTGGTGGTAAACGTCGAAGCCCTGTTGATCAGGGAAAGCGCAGAACCCCGATGTCTGTGGTGCTGTAGATGCGCTGGGAATGGCCGGTGAGGAGCAGCAAGAGCTTGACTGGCTGGCACTTTCAATGTGGGAACAATCGTCCGACGTTCGTGATTTTTCGGGTTTTTTTTCCAGTGGGCGCCCAGGTTCAGCTGGTGGTAAACGTCGAAGCCCTGTTGGTCAGGGAAAGCCCGGAGCCCCGATGTCTGTGGTGCTGTAGATGCGCTGGGAATGGCCGGTGAGGAGCAGAAAGAGCTTGTGTTGCTGGCACTTTCGGTGTGGGAGCAATCGTCCGACGTTCGTGATTTTTCGGGGTTCTTTTCAGTGGGAGCCCAGGTGCAGCTGGTGGTAAACGTCGAAGCCCTGTTGGTCAGGGAACGCCCGGAGCCCCGATGTCTGTGGTGCTGTAGATGCACTGCCAAAGTCCGGTGAGGAGCAGCAAGAGCTTGACTGGCTGGCACTTTCGGTGTTGGATCAATTGTCCGACGTTTTTGATTTTTCAGGGTTTTTTTTCAGTGGCCAACTAGGTGCAGCTGGTGGTAAATGTCGAAGGCCTGTTGGTCAGGGAAAGCCCAGAGCCGCGATGTCTGTGGTGCTGTAGATGCGCTGCCAATGGCCGGTGAGGAGCAGCAAGAGCTTGACTGGCTGGCACTTCTGGTGTGGGAGCAATCGTCCGACGTTCGTGATTTTTCGGGGTTTTTTTCAGTGGGCACCCAGGTGCAGCTGGTGGTAAACGTCGAAGCCCTGTTGGTCAGGGAACGCCCGGAGCCCCGATGTCTGTGGTGCTGTAGATGCGCTGCCAATGGCCGGTGAGGAGCAGCAAGAGGTTGACTGTCTGGCACTTTTGGTGTGGGAGCAATCGTCCGATGTTTGTGATTATTCGGGGTTTTTTTTCAGTGGGCGCCCAGGTGCAGCTGGTGGTAAACGTCGAAGCCCTGTTGGTCAGGGAAAGCCCGGATCCCCGATGTCTGTGGTGCTGTAGATGCACTGCCAAAGTCCGGTGAGGAGCAGCAAGAGCTTGAGTTGCTGGCACTTTCGGTGTGGGAGCAATCGTCCGACGTTCGTGATTTTTCGGGGTTTTATTTCAGTGGGCGCCCAGGTGCAGCTGGTGGTAAACGTCGAAGCCCAGTTGATCAGGGAAAGTCCGGAGCACCGATGTCTGTGGTGCTGTAGATGCACTGCCAAAGTCCGGTGAGGAGCAGCAAGAGCTTGAGTTGCTGGCACTTTTGGTGTGGGAGCAATCGTCCGACGTTCGTGATTTTTCGGGGTTTTATTTCAGTGGGCGCCCAGGTGCAGCTGGTGGTAAATGTCGAAGCCCTGTTGGTCAGGGAAAGCCCGGAGCCCCGATGTCTGTGGTGCTGTAGATGCGCTGCCAATGGCCGGTGAGGAGCAGCAAGAGCTTGACTGGCTGGCACTTTGGGTGTGGGAGCAATCGTCGGACGTTCGTGATTTTTCGGGGTTTTATTTCAGTGGGCGCCCAGGTGCAGCGGGTGGTAAACGTTGAAGCCCTGTTGGTCAGGGAAAGCGCAGAACCCCGATGTCTGTGGTGCTGTAGATGCACTGCCAAAGTCCGGTGAGTAGCAGCAAGAGCTTGAGTTGCTGGCACTTTCGGTGTGGGAGGAATCGTCCGACGTTCGTGATTTTTCGGGGTTTTTTTTCCGTGGGCGCCCAGGTGCAGCGGGTGGTAAACGTCGAAGCCCTGTTGGTCAGGGAAAGCCCGGAGCCCCGATGTCTGTGGTGCTGTAGATGCGCTGGGAATGGCCGGTGAGGAGCAGCAAGAGCTTGACTGGCTGTCACTTTTGGTGTGGGAGCAATAGTCCGATGTTTGTGATTATTCGGGGTTTTTTTTCAGTGGGCGCCCAGGTGCAGCTGGTGGTAAACGTCGAAGCCCTGTTGGTCAGGGAAAGCCCGGAGCCCCGATGTCTGTGGTGCTGTAGATGCACTGCCAATGGCCGGTGAGGAGCAGCAAGAGCTTGACTGGCTGGCACTTTGGGTGTGGGAGCAATCGTCCGACGTTCGTGATTTTTGGGGGTTTTATTTCAGTGGGTGACCAGGTGCAGCTGGTGGTAAATGTCGAAGCCCTGTTGGTCAGGGAAAGCCCGGAGCCCCGATGTCTGTGGTGCTGTAGTTGCGCTGCCAATGGCCGGTGAGGAGCAGCAAGAGCTTGAGTTGCTGGCACTTTCGGTGTGGGAGCAATCGTCCGACGTTTGTGATTTTTCAGGGTTTTTTTTCAGTGTGTAACCAGGTGCAGCTGGTGGTAAATGTCGAAGCCCTGTTGGTCAGGGAAAGCCCGGAGCCGCGATGTCTGTGGTGCTGTAGATGCGCTGGGAATGGCCGGTGAGGAGCAGCAAGAGCTTGATTTGCTGGCACTTTCGGTGTGGGAGCAATCGTGCGATGTTCGTGATTTTTCGTTTATTTTTTTCAGTGGGCGCCCAGGTGCAGCTGGTGGTAAACGTTGAAGCCCTGTTGTTCAGCGAAAGCCCGGAGCCCCGATGTCTGTGGTGCTGTAGATGCACTGCCAAAGTCCGGTGAGTACCAGCAAGAGCTTGAGTTGCTGGCACTTTCGGTGTGGGAGGAATCGTCCGACGTTCGTGATTTTTCGGGGTTTTACTTTCAGTGGGCGCCCAGGTGCAGCTGATGGTAAATGTCGAAGCCCTGTTCATCAGGGAAAGCCCGGAGCCCCGATGTCTGTGGTGCTGTAGATGGGCTGGCAATGGCCGGTAAGGAGCAGCAAGAGCTTGACTGGCTGGCACTTTCGGTGTGGGAGCAATCGTCCGACGTTCGTGATTCTTCGGGGTTTTACTTTCAGTGGGCGCCCAGGTGCAGCTGGTGGTAAATGTCGAAGCCCTGTTGGTCAGGGAAAGCCCGGAGCCCCGATGTCTGTGGTGCTGTAGATGCGCTGCCAATGGGCGGTGAGGAGCAGCAAGACCTTGACAGGCTGGCACTTTCGTTGTGGGAGCAATCGTCCGACGTTCGTGATTTTTCGGGGTTTTATTTCAGTGGGCGCCCAGGTGCAGCTGGTGGTAAATGTCGAAGCCCTGTTGGTCAGGGAAAGCCCGGAGCCGCGATGTCTGTGGTGCTGTAGATGCACTGCCAAAGTCCGGTGAGGAGCAGCAAGAGCTTGACTGGCTGGCACTTTGGGTGTGGGAGCAATCGTCCGACGTTCGTGATTTTTGGGGGTTTTATTTCAGTGGGTGACCAGGTGCAGCTGGTGGTAAATGTCGAAGCCCTGTTGGTCAGGGAAATCCCGGAGCCCCGATGTCTGTGGTGCTGTAGTTGCGCTGCCAATGGCCGGTGAGGAGCAGCAAGAGCTTGAGTTGCTGGCACTTTCGGTGTGGGAGCAATCGTCCGACGTTTGTGATTTTTCAGGGTTTTTTTTCAGTGTGTAACCAGGTGCAGCTGGTGGTAAATGTCGAAGCCCTGTTGGTCAGGGAAAGCCCGGAGCCGCGATGTCTGTGGTGCTGTAGATGCGCTGGGAATGGCCGGTGAGGAGCAGCAAGAGCTTCATTTGCTGGCACTTTCGGTGTGGGAGCAATCGTGCGATGTTCGTGATTTTTCGTTTATTTTTTTCAGTGGGCGCCCAGGTGCAGCTGGTGGTAAACGTTGAAGCCCTGTTGTTCAGGGAAAGCCCGGAGCCCCGATGTCTGTGGTGCTGTAGATGCACTGCCAAAGTCCGGTGAGTACCAGCAAGAGCTTGAGTTGCTGGCACTTTCGGTGTGGGAGGAATCGTCCGACGTTCGTGATTTTTCGGGGTTTTACTTTCAGTGGGCGCCCAGGTGCAGCTGATGGTAAATGTCGAAGCCCTGTTCATCAGGGAAAGCCCGGAGCCCCGATGTCTGTGGTGCTGTAGATGGGCTGGCAATGGCCGGTAAGGAGCAGCAAGAGCTTGACTGGCTGGCACTTTCGGTGTGCGAGCAATCGTCCGACGTTCGTGATTCTTCGGGGTTTTACTTTCAGTGGGCGCCCAGGTGCAGCTGGTGGTAAACGTCGAAGCCCTGTTGGTCAGGGAAAGCCCGGAGCCCCGATGTCTGTGGTGCTGTAGATGCGCTGCCAATGGGCGGTGAGGAGCAGCAAGACCTTGACAGGCTGGCACTTTCGTTGTGGGAGCAATCGTCCGACGTTCGTGATTTTTCGGGGTTTTATTTCAGTGGGCGCCCAGGTGCAGCTGGTGGTAAATGTCGAAGCCCTGTTGGTCAGGGAAAGCCCGGAGCCCCGATGTCTGTGGTGCTGTAGATGCGCTGGGAATGGCCGGTGAGGAGCAGCAAGAGCTTGACTGGCTGGCACTTTCGGTGTGGGAGCAATCGTCCGACGTTTGTGATTTTTCGTTTATTTTTTTCAGTGGGCGCCCAGGTGCAGCGGGTGGTAAACGTCGAAGCCCAGTTGGTCAGGGAAAGCCCGGAGCCCCGATGTCTGTGGTGCTGTAGATGCGCTGGGAATGGCCGGTGAGGAGCAGCAGGAGCTTGAGTTGCTGGCACTTTCGGTGTGGGAGCAATCGTCCGACGTTCGTGATTCTTTGGGGTTTTACTTTCAGTGGGCGCCCAGGTTCAGCTGGTGGTAAACGTCGAAGCCCTGTTGGTCAGGGAAAGCCCGGAGCCCCGATGTCTGTGGTGCTGTAGATGCGCCTCCAATGGCCGGTGAGGAGCAGCAAGAGCTTGACTGGCTGGCACTTTCAGTGTGGGATCAATCGTCCGACGTTTTTGATTTTTCAGGGTTTTTTTTCAGTGGCCAACTAGGTGCAGCTGGTGGTAAACGTCGAAGCCCTGTTGGTCAGGGAAAGCCCGGAGCCCCGATGTCTGTGGTGCTGTAGATGCGCTGGGAATGGCCGGTGAGGAGCAGCAAGAGCTTGACTGGCTGGCACTTTCAGTGTGGGATCAGTAGTCCGACGTTTGTGATTTTTCGGGGTTTTTTTCAGTGGGCGCCCAGGTGCAGCTGGTGGTAAACGTCGAAGCCCTGTTGGTCAGGGAAAGCCCGGAGCCCCGATGTCTGTGGTGCTGTAGATGCGCTGGGAATGGGCGGTGAGGAGCAGCAAGAGCTTGACTGGCTGGCACTTTGGGTGTGGGAGCAATCGTCCGATGTTCGTGATTTTTCGGGGTTTTATTTCAGTGGGCGCCCAGGTTCAGCTGGTGGTAAACTTCTAAGCCCTGTTGGTCAGGGAAAGCCCGGAGAACCCCGATGTCTGTGGTGCTGTAGATGCACTGCCACTGTCCGGTGAGGAGCAGCAAGAGCTTGACAGGCTGGCACTTTTGGTGTGGGAGCAATAGTCCGACGTTAGTCATTTTTCAGGGTTTTTTTTCATTGGGCAACTAGGTGCAGCTGGTGGTAAATGTCGAAGCCCTGTTGGTCAGGGAAAGCCCGGAGCCCCGGTGTCTGTGGTGCTGTAGATGCGCTGGGAATGGCCGGTGAGTAGCAGCAAGAGCTTGACAGGCTGGCATTTAAGGTGTGGCAGGAATCGTCCGACATTTGTGATTTCTGGGTTTTTTTTTTCAGGGGGCACCCAGGTGCAGCTGGTGGTAAATGTCGAAGCCCGGTTCGTCAGGGAAAGCCCAGAGCCGCGATGTCTTTGGTGCTGTAGATGCGCTGGGAATGGGCGGTGAGGAGCAGCAAGAGCTTGACTGGCTGGCACTTTCGGTGTGGGAGCAATAGTCCGACGTTCGTGATTTTTCGGGGTTTTTTTTCACTGGGCGCCCAGGTTCAGCTGGTGGTAAACGTCGAAGCCCTGTTGGTCAGGGAAATCCCGGAGCCCCGATGTCTGTGGTGCTGTAGATGCACTGCCAAAGTCCGGTGAGGAGCAGCAAGAGCTTGAGTTGCTGGCACTTTTGGTGTGGGAGCAATCGTCCGACGTTCGTGATTTTTCGGGGTTTTATTTCAGTGGGCGCCCAGGTGCAGCGGGTGGTAAACGTCGAAGCCCTGTTGGTCAGGGAAAGCGTAGAGCCCCGATGTCTGTGGTGCTGTAGATGCGCTGGGAATGGCCGGTGAGGAGCAGCAAGAGCTTGACTGGCTGGCACTTTGGGTGTGGGAGCAATCGTCCGACGTTTGTGATTATTCGGGGTTTTTTTTCAGTGGGAGCCCAGGTGCAGCTGGTGGTAACAGTCAAAGCCCTGTTGGTCAGGGAAAGCCCGGAGCCGCGATGTCTGTGGCGCTGTAGATGCGCTGCCCATGGCCGCTGAGGAGCAGCAAGAGCTTGTGTTGCTGGCACTTTTGGTGTGGGAGCAATTGTCCGACGTTCGTGATTTTTCGGGGTTCTTTTCAGTGGGCGCCCAGGTTCAGCTGGTGGTAAACGTCGAAGCCCTGATCGTCAGGGAAAGTCCAGAGCCCTGATGTCTGTGGTGCTGTAGATGCGCTGGGAATGGGCGGTGAGGAGCAGCAAGAGCTTGACAGGCTGGCATTTAAGGTGTGGCAGGAATCGTCCAACGTTTGTGATTTTTCGGGGTTTTTTTTCAGTGGGCGCCCAGGTGCAGCTGGTGGTAAACATCGAAGCCCTGTTGGTCAGGGAAAGCCCGGAGCCCCGATGTCTGTGGTGCTGTAGATGCACTGCCAATGTCCGGTGAGTAGCAGCAGGAGCTTTAGTTGCTGGCACTTTCGGTGTGGGAGTAATCGTCCGACGTTCGTGATTTTTCGGGGTTTTTTTTCAGTGGGAGCGCAGGTGCACCTGGTGGTAAACGTCGAAGCCCTGTTGGTCAGGGAAAGCCCGGAGCCCCGATGTCTGTGGTGCTGTAGATGCACTGCCAAAGTCCGGTGAGAAGCAGCATGAGCTTGAGTTGCTGGCACTTTCGGTGTGGGAGCAATCGTCTGATGTTCGTGATATTTCGTTATTTTTTTCAGTGGGCGCCCAGGTGCAGCTGATGGTAAACGTCGAAGGCCTGTTGGTCAGGGAAAGCCCGGAGCCCCGATGTCTGTGGTGCTGTACATGCGCTGCCAATGGCCGGTGAGCAGCAGCAAGAGCTTGACTGGCTGGCACTTTCGGTGTGGGAGCAATCGTCCGTTGTTTTTAATTTTTCAGGGTTTTTTTTCAGTGGGCGCCCAGGTTCAGCTGGTGGTAAACTTCTGAGCCCTGTTGGTCAGGGAAAGCCCGGAGCCCCGATGTCTGTGGTGCTGTAGATGCGCTGCCAATGGCCGGTGAGGAGCAGCAAGAGCTTGACAGGCTGGCACTTTCGGTGTGGGAGTGTCCTGGGTTTGGCTAGGATAGAGTTAATATTTACCTGAGCTGGGTGGAGAACTGAAGCTGGTAGCCCCTATGGCTGGGATAGTTCAATAATTAGCTAACAGCTGGGGTTAATTTACCCAAATTAGCCAAAGGGCTATTCCATCCCATCTGACATCATGCTCAGTATGTAAGTGAGGAGGGTGCTGAAGGGAGGCCCTTGCTAGTTGGAAGAGACTGGATGTGGAGTTCTGTTGTGAGTTATTGTACTGTATTTGTGTTCCATCACTGTCTTGTTTTCTTCTGTCATTACTGTTAAATTTACTTTTTGTTCAATCTCAACCCGCGTGTTTGGTTTTTTTTTTCCCTGGTTTTTTTTTGTTTGTCAAATCTCCTCCTATTCTCTCAGAGAGTGGGGGGAGTGAGAGAGAGACTGCGTAGTCTGGTCCGCGTTGGGGCTGAACTACGACAGTTATTTTGGCGCCCAACGTGGGGCTCGAGGAATTTGAGGTAAGGATTGAGTTTAATTGGGAGCAGTAACGGGCAAAACAGGGACTGAACTTGACAAAAGAGCAAAATGATTATGGGGAATTTATGTTCTGATTGTGGTGAAGGGATAAGTGGTGAATTGTTTGTTAATTGTCTACCCACTGTTGGTGTTGTGAGGATATTATTTTGATTTTGGTGCGGGGAATTCTATTTTCTTCTGTTGATGTGTGTGTATTTTATTTATAATACTTAAATACGTAATTCGCAGAGGCGAGGGGTGGAATGTTCTGGTTTTGTTAGTGAGGGGGGGCCTAAGGTGGCAGCTTCTGTAGGAAACTGCTAGAAGTCGCTCCCCTTTGTTCAGTGGACTGGGCCGGGCCTAGGGCGGACCCGCTGCTGGCCAAGGCCAAGCCAATTGGTAGCAGAATGTCCCCTGATAACGCCTCTGCGATAACGTATTTAAATAGGGGAAAACAGGAAAAAGAGGGAGGAGAAGATGTGAAGCAGCTGAGCGGGGGGCAGAGAGGGGGAAGCGCGAGCCTCGTGGGCCTTGCAGGCCTCACCCTCTGGCCTCCCGCCGGGCAGCCGACTGGGCCCAACTCGGCCCGGCCTGGCTGCAAGAAGTGGAGAGGAGATGAGAAGTGAATAAGATGTAAAAAGGATCCTGAGAGGCGTCTGCCAGCCTGTTGTGAGGAACGGCTGCAGACGCCAAGGTCAGTGAAGGAGGAGGGGGAGGAGTAATGCGGCTCCTGGCCAAGATTCCTCTGCAACTCGTGGTGACGACCATGGTGGAGCAGGTTGTCCCCCTGCAGCCCATGGAGGTCCACGGAGGGGCAGAGATCCACCTGCAGCCCGTGGAGGACCCCACGCCGGAGCAGGTGGAGGCCTGAAGGAGGCTGTGCCCCGTGGAGGGCCCGCTGGGACAGCTGCTCTAGAGGGACTGCACCCCGTGGAAGAGATGACCCACGCCGGAGCAGTTTCACGAAGGACTGTGGCCCGTGGGAGGGACCCCACGCTGGAGCAGAGGAGGAATGCGAGGAGGTCTTCCCCCGACGATGATACAGAGGCGTAAAACAACGCGTGATGAACTGACAGCGACCCCCATTCCCTTTTCCAACCCCCCGTGCCGCTCGGGAGGGGAAGGTAGGAGAGATAATGTTAAGCCCGGGAAGAGGGAGGGGTGGGGGGAGGTTATCTTGTTCCCTGTCTCATTCTCCTGCTAATTTTAGAAATAAATGAATAGTTTTCCCCAAGTCGAGTCTGTTTTGCCCGTGACGGTAACTTTAAGGATTTCTCCCCGTCCTTATCTCAAACCTTGAGCCGTTTTTCTTATATAATCTCCTCGTATTCTCTCGGAAGGTGGGGGGAACGAGAGACAGACTGCGTAGTCTGGTCTGATCGGGGCTGAACTACGACAGGGAGCAATCGTCGGACGTTTGTGATTTCTGGGGATTTTTTTTCAGTGGACGCCCAGGTTCAGCGGGTGGTAAATCTCGAAGACCTGTTGGTCAGGAAAATCCCGGAGCCCCGATATCTGTGGTGCTGTAGATGCGCTGGGAATGGGCGGTGAGGAGCAGCAAGAGCTTGACTGGCTGGCACTTTCGGTGTGGGAGCAATCGTCTGATGTTCGTGATTTTTCTGGGTTTTTTCCAGTGGGCACCCAGGTGCAGCGGGTGGTAAATGTCGAAGCCGTGTTGGTCAGTGAAAGCCCGGAGCCCCGATGTCTGTGGTGCTGTAGATGCGCTGGGAATGGCCGGTGAGGAGCAGCAAGAGCTTGACAGGCTGGCACTTTCAGTGTGGGAGCAATCGTGCGACGTTTGTGATTTTTCGGGGTTCTTTTCAGTGGGAGCACAGGTTCAGCAAGTGGTAATCGTCGAAGCCCTGTTGGTCAGGGAAAGCCCGGAGCCCCGATGTCTGTGGTGCTGTAGATGCACTGCCACTGTCCGGTGAGGAACAGCAAGAGCTTGACTGGCTGGCACTTTCGGAGTGGGATCAATCGTCCGACGTTTTTGATTTTTCAGGGTTTTTTTTCAGTGCGTAACCAGGTGCAGCTGGTGGTAAACGTCGAAGCCCTGTTGGTCAGGGAAAGCCTGGAGCCGCGATGTCTGTGGTGCTGTAGATGCGCTGCCAATGGCCGTTGAGGAGCAGCAAGAGCTTGACAGGCTGGCACTTTCGTTGTGGGAGCAATCGTCCGATATTCGTGATTTTTCGGGGTTTTACTTTCAGTGGGCGCCCAGGTGCAGCTGGTGGTAAACGTCGAAGCCCTGTTCATCAGGGAAAGCTCGGAGCCCCGATGTCTGTGGTGCTGTAGATGCGCTGGGAATGGCCGGTGAGGAGCAGCAAGAGCTTGACTGGCTGGCACTTTGGGTGTGGGAGCAATCGTCGGACGTTCGTGATTTTTCGGGGTTTTATTTCAGTGGGCGCCCGGGTTCAGCTGGTGGTAAACGTCGAAGCCCTGTTGGTCAGGGAAAGCCCGGAGCCCCGATGTCTGTGGTGCTGTAGATACACTGCCAATGGCCGGTGTTCAGCAGCTAGAGCTTGACTGTCTGGCACTTGTGGTGTGGGAGCAATCGTCCGACGTTCGTCATTTTTCAGGGTTTTTTTTCAGTGGGCAACCAGGTGCAGCTGGTGGTAAACGTTGAAGCCCTGTTGTTCAGGGAAAGCCCGGAGCCCCGATGTCTGTGGTGCTGTAGATGCACTGCCAAAGTCCGGTGAGTAGCTGCAAGAGCTTGACTGGCTGGCACTTTTAGTGTGGGAGCAATCGTCCGACGTTCGTGGTTTTTCGGAGTTTTATTTCAGTGGGAGCCCAGGTGCAGCTGGTGGTAAACGTCGAAGCCCTGTTGGTCAGGGAAAGCCCGGAGCCCCAATGTCTGCGGTGTTGTAGATGCGCTGGGAATGGCCGGTGAGGAGCAGCAAGAGCTTGACAGGCTGGCATTTAAGGTGTGGCAGGAATCGTCCGACGTTTGTGATTTTTGGGGTTTTTTTTTCAGGGGGCACCCAGGTGCAGCTGGTGGTAAATGTCGAAGCCCGGTTCGTCAGGGAAAGCCCGGAGCCCCGATGTCTGTGGTGCTGTAGATGCGCTGCCAATGGCCGGTGAGTAGCAGCAAGAGCTTGAGTTGCTGGCACTTCAGGTGTGGGAGCAATCGTCCGACGTTCGTGATTTTTCTGGGTTTTACTTTCAGTGGGTGCCCAGGTTCAGCGAGTGGTAAACGTCGAAGCCCTGTTCATCAGGGAAAGCCCGGAGCCCCGATGTCTGTGGTGCTGTAGATGCGCTGGGAATGGGCGGTGAGGGGCAGCAAGAGCTTGACAGGCTGGCACTTTTGGTGTGGGAGCAATCGTCCGATGTTCCTGATTTTTCGTTTATTTTTTTCAGTGGGCGCCCAGGTGCATCTAGTGGTAAACGTCGAAGCCCTGTTATTCAGGGAAAGCGCAGAACCCCGATGTCTGTGGTGCTGTAGATGCGCTGGGAATGGGCGGTGAGGAGCAGCAAGAGCTTGACAGGCTGGCACTTTTGGTGTGGGAGCAATCGTCCGACGTTCGTGATTTTTCAGGGTTTTATTTCAGTTGGCGCCCAGGTGCAGCTGGTGGTAATCGACGAAGTCCTGTTGGTCAGGGAAAGCCCAGAGCCCCGATGTCTGTGGTGCTGTAGATGCGCTGGGAATGGGCGGTGAGGAGCAGCATGAGCTTGACTGGCTGGCACTTTCGGTGTGGGAGCAATCTTCTGATGTTCGTGGTATTTCGTTTATTTTTTCCAGTGGGCGCCCAGGTTCAGCTGGTGGTAAACGTCGAAGCCCTGTTTGTCAGGGAAAGCCCGGAGCCCCGATATCTGTGGTGCTGTAGATGCGCTGCCAATGGCCGGGGAGGAGCAGCAAGAGCTTGACTGGCTGGCACTTTTGGTGTGGGAGCAATCGTCCGATGTTCGTGATTTTTCGTTTCTTTTTTTCAGTGGGCGCCCAGGTGCAGCTGGTGGTAAACGTCGAAGCCTGGTTCGTCAGGGAAAGCCCGGAGCCCCGATGTCTGTAGTGCTGTAGATGCGCTGGGAATGGCCGGTGAGTAGCAGCAAGAGCTTGAGTTGCTGGCACTTTCGGTGTGGGAGTAATCGTCCGACGTTCGTGATTTTTCGGGGTTCTTTTCAGTGGGAGCCCAGGTGCAGCTGGTGGTAAACGTCGAAGCCCTGATCGTCACGGAAAGTCCAGAGCCCTGATGTCTGTGGTGCTGTAGATGCGCTGGGAATGGCCGGTGAGGAGCAGCAAGAGCTTGACTGGCTGGCACTTTTGGTGTGGGAGCAATCGTCCGACGTTCGTGATTTTTCATTTATTTTTTTCAGTGGGCGCCCAGGTGCAGCTGGTGGTAAACGTCGAAGCCCTGTTGTTCAGGGAAAGCGGAGAACCCCGATGTCTGTGGTGCTGTAGATGCACTGCCAAAGTCCGGTGAGTAGCAGCAAGAGCTTGAGTTGCTGGCACTTTCGGTGTGGGAGCAATTGTCCGACGTTCGTGATTTTTCGGGGTTTTATTTCAGTGGGCGCCCAGGTGCAGCGGGTGGTAAACGTCGAAGCCCTGTTGGTCAGGGAAAGCGTAGAGCCCCGATGTCTGTGGTGCTGTAGATGCGCTGGGAATGGCCGGTGAGGAGCAGCAAGAGCTTGAGTTGCTGGCACTTTGGGTGTGGGAGCAATCGTCCGACGTTCGTGATTATTCGGGGTTTTTTTTCAGTGGGAGCCCAGGTGCAGCTGGTGGTAACAGTAAAAGCCCTGTTGGTCAGGGAAAGCCCGGAGCCCCGATGTCTGTGGCGCTGTAGATGCGCTGCCCATGGCCGCTGAGGAGCAGCAAGAGCTTGTGTTGCTGGCACTTTTGGTGTGGGAGCAATTGTCCGACGTTCGTGATTTTTCGGGGTTCTTTTCAGTGGGCGCCCAGGTTCAGCTGGTGGTAAACGTCGAAGCCCTGATCGTCAGGGAAAGTCCAGAGCCCTGATGTCTGTGGTGCTGTAGATGCGCTGGGAATGGGCGGTGAGAAGCAGCAAGAGCTTGACTGGCTGGCACTTTTGGTGTCGGAGCAATCGTCCGACGTTTCTGATTTTTCGGGGTTCTTTTCAGTGGGCGCCCAGGTGCAGCTGGTGGTAAACGTCGAAGCCCTGTTGGTCAGGGAAAGCCCGGAGCCCCGATGCCTGTGATGCTGTAGATGCGCTGGGAATGGCCGGTGAGGAGCAGCAAGAGCTTGACAGGCTGGCACATTCGGTGTGGGAGCAATCGTCCGACGTTCGTGATTTTTCGGGGTATTTTTTCAGTGGGCGACCAGGTACACCTGGTGGTAAACGTCGAAGCCCTTTTGGTCAGGGAAAGCCCAGAGCCCCGATGTCTGTGGTGCTATAGATGCGCTGGGAATGGCCGGTGAGGAGCAGCAAGAGCTTGACTGGCTGGCACTTTTGGTGTGGGAGCAATCGTCCGACGTTCGTGATTTTTCGGGGTTTTTTTTCAGTGGGAGCCGAAGTGCAGCTGGTGGTAAACGTCGAAGCCCTGTTGGTCAGGGAAAGCCCGGAGCCCCGATGTCTGTGGTGCTGTAGATGCGCTGCCCATGGCCGGTGAGGAGCAGCAAGAGCTTGACTGTCTGGCACTTTGGGTGTGCGAGCAATCGTCGGACGTTTGTGATTTTTGGGGATTTTTATTCACTGGGCACCCAGGTTCAGCTGGTGGTAAACGTCGAAGCCCTGTTGGTCAGGGAAAGCCCAGAGCCGCGATGTCTGTGGTGCTGTAGATGCGCTGCCAGTGGCCGGTGAGGAGCAGCAAGAGCTTGAGCTTCTGGCATTTTCGGTGTGGGAGCAATCGTCCGACGTTCGTGATTTTTCGGGGTTCTTTTTAGTGGGCGACCTGGTGCAGCTGGTGGTAAACGTCGAAGCCCTGTTGGTCAGGGAAAGCCCGGAGCCCCGGTATCTGTGGTGCTGTAGATGCGCTGGGAATGGCCGGTGAGGAGCAGCAAGAGCTTGACTGGCTGGCACTTTTGGTGTGGGAGCAATCGTCCGACGTTCGTGATTTTTCATTTATTTTTTTCAGTGGGCGCCCAGGTTCAGCTGGTGGTAAACGTCGAAGCCCTGTTGGTCAGGGAAAGCGGAGAACGCCGATGTCTGTGGTGCTGTAGATGCGCTGCCAATGGCCGGTGAGGAGCAGCAAGAGCTTGACTGGCTGGCACTTTTGGTGTGGGAGCAATCGTCCGACGTTTGTGATTATTCGGGGTTTTTTTTCAGTGGGAGCCCAGGTGCAGCTGGTGGTAAACGTCGAAGCCCTGTTGGTCAGGGAAAGTCCAGAGCCCTGATGTCTGTGGTGCTGTAGATGCGCTGGGAATGGGCGGTGAGGAGCAGCAAGAGCTTGACAGGCTGGCACTTTTGGTGTGGGAGCAATCGTCCGATATTCATGATTTTTCGTTTATTTTTTTCAGTGGGCGCCCAGGTGCAGCTGGTGGTAAACGTCGAACCCCTGTTTGTCAGCGAAAGCCCGGAGCCCTGATGTCTGTGGTGCTGTAGATGCGCTGCCAATGGCCGGTGAGGAGCAGCAAGAGCTTGTGTTGCTGGCACTTTTGGTGTGGGAGCAATCGTCGGACGTTTGTGATTTTTGGGGATTTTTATTCACTGGGCGCCCAGGTTCAGCTGGTGGTAAACGTCGAAGCCCTCTTGGTCAGGGAAAGCTCGGAGCCCCGATATCTGTGGTGCTGTAGATGCGCTGCCAATGGCCGGTGAGGAGCAGCAAGAGCTTGACTGGCTGGCACTTTTGGTGTGGGAGCAATCGTCCGATGTTCGTGATTTTTCGGGGGTTCTTTTCAGTGGGAGCCCAGGTGCAGCGGGTGGTAAACGTCGAAGCCCTGTTCGTCAGGGAAAGTCCAGAGCCCTGATGTCTGTGGTGCTGTAGATGCGCTGGGAATGGCCGGTGAGGAGCAGCAAGAGCTTGACTGGCTGGCACTTTTGGTGTGGGAGCAATTGTCCGACGTTTTTGATTTTTTAGGGTTTTTTTTTCAGTGGATAACCAGGTGCAGCTGGTGGTAAATGTCGAAGCCCTGTTGGTCAGGGAAAGCCCGGAGCCCCGATGTCTGTGGTGCTGTAGATGCGCTGGGAATGGCCGGTGAGGAGCAGCAAGAGCTTGACTGGCTGGCACTTTCGGTGTGGGAGCAATTGTCCGACGTTCGTGATTTTTCGGGGTTTTATTTCAGTTGGCGCCCAGGTGCAGCTGGTGGTAAACTTCGAAGCCCTGTTGGTCAGGGAAAGCCCGGAGCCCCGATGTCTGTGGTGCTGTAGATGCGCTGGGAATGGCTGGTGAGAAGCAGCATGAGCTTGACTGGCTGGCATTTAAGGTGTGGCAGGAATACTCTGATGTTCGTGATATTTCGTTTATTTTTTTTAGTGGGCGCCCGTGTGCAGCGGGTGGTAAACGTCGAAGCCCTGTTGGTCAGGGAAAGCCCGGAGCCCCGATGTCTGTGGTGCTGTAGATGGGCTGCCAAATTCCGGTGAGGAGCAGTAAGAGCTTGACTGGCTGGCACTTTTGGTGTGGGAGCAATCGTCCGACGTTCGTGATTTTTCGGGGTTTTTTTTTCAGTGGGCACCCAGGTGCAGCTGGTGGTAAATGTCGAAGCCCGGTTCGTCAGGGAAAGCCCGGAGCCCCGATGTCTGTGGCGCTGTAGATGCGCTGGGAATGGCTGGTTGGAAGCAGCATGAGCTTGACTGGCTGGCACTTTTGGTGTGGGAGCAATCGTCCGACGTTCGTGATTTTTCGGGGTTTTTTTTTCAGTGGGCACCCAGGTGCAGCTGGTGGTAAATGTCGAAGCCCGGTTCGTCAGGGAAAGCCCGGAGCCGCGATGTCTGTGGTGCTGTAGATGCGCTTCCAGTGGCCGGTGAGGAGCAGCAAGAGCTTGAGTTGCTGGCATTTTCGGTGTGGGAGCAATCGTCCGATGTTCGTGATTTTTCGGGGTTCTTTTCAGTGGGCGCCCAGGTGCAGCTGATGGTAAAAGTCGAAGCCCTGTTGGTCAGGGAAAGCCCGGAGCCCCGATGTCTGTGGTGCTGTAGATGCGCTGCCAATGGCCGGTGAGGAACAGCAAGAGCTTGACTGGCTGGCACTTTCGGTGTGGGATCAATCGTCCGACGTTTTTGATTTTTCAGGGTTTTTTTTTCAGTGGGCAACCAGGTGCAGCTGGTGGTAAACGTCGAAGCCCTGTTGGTCAGGGAAAGCCCGGAGCCGCGATGTCTGTGGCGCTGTAGATGCGCTGGGAATGGCTGGTGAGGAGCAGCAAGAGCTTGACTGGCTGGCACTTTTGCTGTGGGAGGAATCGTCCGACGTTCGTGATTTTTCTTTTATTTTTTTCAGCGGGCGCCCAGGTTCAGCTGGTGGTAAACGTCGAAGCCCTGTTGGTCAGGGAAAGCGCAGAACCCCGATGTCTGTGGTGCTGTAGATGCACTGCCAAAGTCCGGTGAGTAGCAGCAAGAGTTTAAGTTGCTGGCACTTTTGGTGTGGGAGCAATCGTCCGATGTTCGTGATTTTTCGGGGTTTTATTTCAGTGGGCGCCCAGGTGCAGCTGGTGGTAAATGTCGAAGCCCTGTTTGTCAGGGAAAGCCCAGAGCCCCGATGTCTGTGGTGCTGTAGATGCGCTGGGAATGGGAGGTGAGGAGCAGCAAGAGCTTGACTGGCTGGCACTTTTGGTGTGGGAGCAATCGTCCGACGTTCGTGATTTTTCGGGGTTTTATTTCAGTGGGAGCCCAGGTGCAGCTGGTGGTAAACGTCGAAGCCCTGTTGGTCAGGGAAAGCCCGGAGCCCCGATGTCTGTGGTGCTGTAGATGCGCTTCCAATGGCCGGTGAGGAGCAGCAAGAGCTTGACTGGCTGGCACTTTCGGTGTGGGAGCAATCGTCCGACGTTCGTGATTTTTCAGGGTTTTATTTCAGTGGGCGCCCAGGTGCGGCTGGTGGTAAACGTCGAAGCCCTGTTGGTCAGGTAAAGCGCAGAACACCGATATCTGTGGTGCTGTAGATGCACTGCCAAAGTCCGGTGAGTAGCAGCAAGAGCTTGACTGTCTGGCACTTTTGGTGTGGGAGGAATCGTCCGACGTTTGTTATTTTTCGGGGTTTTATTTCAGTGGGCGCCCATTTGCAGCTGGTGGTAAACATCGAAGCCCTGTTGTTCAGGGAAAGCCCGGAGCCGCGATGTCTTTGGTGCTGTAGATGTGCTGCCAATGGCCGGGGACGAGCAGCAAGAGCTTGATAGGCTGGCACTTTCGGTGTGGCAGGAATCGTCGGACGTTTTTGATTTTTCGGGATTTTTTTTTAGTGGGAGCCCAGGTTTAGCTAGTGGTAAACGTCGAAGCCCTGTTGGTCAGGGAAAGCCCGGAGCCGTGATGTCTGTGGTGCTGTACATGCGCTTCCAATGGGAGGTGAGGAGCAGCAAGAGCTTGACTGTCTGGCACTTTTGGTGTGGGAGCAATCGTCCGACGTTTTTGATTTTTCAGGGTTTTTTTTCAATGGGCAACCAGGTGCAGCTGGTGGTAAATGTCAAAGGCCTGTTGGTCAGGGAAAGCCCGGAGCCGCGATGTCTGTGGTGCTCTAGATGCGCTGGGAATGGGCGGTCAGGAGCAGGAAGAGCTTGTGTTGCTGGCACTTTCGGTGTGGGAGCAATCGTCCGATGTTCATGATTTTTCGTTTATTTTTTTCAGTGGGTGCCGAGGTGCAGCGGGTGGTATAACGTCAAAGCCCTGTTGGTCAGGGAAAGCCCGGAGCCCCGATGTCTGTGGTGCTGTAGATGCGCCGCCAATGGCCGGTGAGGAGCACAAAGACCTTGACTGGCTGGCACTTTCGGTGTGGGAGCAATCGTCTGATGTTTGTGATTTTGGGGGTTTTTTTTTTCAGTGGGTGCCCAGGTGCAACTGGTGGTAAACGTCGAAGCCCTTTTGGTCAGGGAAAGCCCGGATCCCCGATGTCTGTGGTGCTGTAGATGCGCTGGGAATGGCCGGTGAGGGGTAGCAAGAGCTTGACTGGCTGGCACTTTTGCTGTGGGAGCAATCGTCCGACGTTCGTGATTTTTCGGGGTTTTATTTCAGTGGGAGCCCAGGTGCAGCTGGTGGTAAACGTCGAAGCCCTGTTGGTCAGGGAAAGCCCGGAGCCCCGATGTCTGTGGTGCTGTAGATGCACTGCCAAAGTCCGGTGAGGAGCAGCAAGAGTTTGAGGTGCTGGCACTTTTGGTGTGGGAGCAATCGTCCGACGTTCATGATTTTTCGGGGTTTTATTTCAGTGGGAGCCCAGGTGCAGCTGGTGGTAAACGTCGAAGCCCTGTTCGTCAGGGAAAGCCCGGAGCCCCGATGTCTGTGGTGCTGTAGATGCGCCGGGAATGGACGGTGAGGGGTAGCAAGAGCTTGAGTTGCTGGCACTTTTGGTGTGAGAGCAATCGTCCGACGTTCGTGATATTTGGGGATTTTTTTTCGAGTGGGCGCCTAGGTTCAGCTGGTAATAAACTTCTAAGCCCTGTTGGTCAGGGAACGCCCGGAGCCCCGATGTCTGTGGTGCTGTAGATGCGCTGGGAATGGAAGGTGAGGAGCACCTACAGCTTGACTGGCTGGCAATTTCGGTGTGGGAGCAATCGTCCGACGTTCGTGATTTTTCGGGGTTCTTTTCAGTGGGCGCCCAGGTTCAGCTGGTGGTAAATGTCGAAGGCCTGTTGGTCAGGGAAGCCCGGAGCCCCGATGTCTGTGGTGCTGTAGATGCGCTGCCAATGGCTGGGGAGGAGCAGCAAGAGCTTGACTGGCTGGCACTTTCGGTGTGGGAGCAATTGTCCGACGTTTTTGATTTTTTAGGGTTTTTTTTTTCAGTGGGCGCCCATGTGCAGCTGGTGGTAAATGTCGAAGCCCTGTTGGTCAGGGAAAGCCCGGAGCCGCGATGTCTGTGGTGCTTTAGATGCGCTGGTAATGCCCGGTGAGGAGCAGCTAGAGGTTGACTGTCTGGCACTTTGGTGTGGGAGCAATTGTCCGACGTTCGT
Source organism: Chlamydotis macqueenii (assembly GCF_036417535.1). Classification (NCBI taxonomy): domain Eukaryota; kingdom Metazoa; phylum Chordata; class Aves; order Otidiformes; family Otididae; genus Chlamydotis; species Chlamydotis macqueenii. Next base: position 102,865 of record NW_028239129.1, read on the forward strand.
GATTTTTCGGGGTTTTATTTCAGTGGGCGCCCAGGTGCAGCTGGTGGTAAACGTCGAAGCCCTGTTGGTCAGGGAAAGCCCGGAGCCCCGATGTCTGTGGTGCTGTAGATGCGCTGGGAATGGCTGGTGAGAAGCAGCATGAGCTTGACTGGCTGGCATTTAAGGTGTGGCAGGAATCGTCTGATGTTCGTGATATTTCGTTTATTTTTTTTAGTGGGCGCCCATGTGCAGCGGGTGGTAAACGTCGAAGCCCTGTTGGTCAGGGAAAGCCCGGAGCCCCGATGTCTGTGGTGCTGTAGATGCCCTGCCAATGGCCGGTGAGGAGCAGCAAGAGCTTGACTGGCTGGCACTTTCGTTGTGGGAGCAATCGTCCGACGTTCGTGATTTTTCGGGCTTTTATTTCAGTGGGCGCCCAGCTGCAGCTGGTGGTAAACGTCGAAGCCCTGTTGGTCAGGGAAAGCCCGGAGCCCCGATGTCTGTGGCGCTGTAGATGCGCTGGGAATGGCTGGTTAGAAGCAGCATGAGCTTGACTGGCTGGCACTTTTGGTGTGGGAGCAATCGTCCGACGTTCGTGATTTTTCGGGGTTATTTTCAGTGGGAGCCCAGGTTCAGCGAGTGGTAAACGTCGAAGCCCTGTTGGTCAGGGAAAGCCCGGAGCCCCGATGTCTATGGTGTTGTAGATGCACTGCCACTGTCCGGTGAGGAGCAGCAAGACCTTGACAGGCTGGCACTTTGGGTGTGGGAGCAGTCGTCCGACGTTCGTGATTTTTCGGGGTTTTATTTCAGTGGGCGCCCAGGTGCAGCTGGTGGTAAATGTCGAAGACCTGTTGGTCAGGGAAAGCCCGGAGCCACGATGTCTGTGGTGCTGTAGATGCGCTGCCAATGGCCGGTGAGGAGCAGCAAGAGCTTGACTGTCTGGCACTTTTGGTGTGGGAGCAATCGTCCGACGTTTGTGATTTTTCGGGGTTTTTTTCAGTGGGCGCACAGGTGCAGCTGGTGGTAAATGTCGAAGCCCTGTTGGTCAGGGAAAGCCCGGATCCCCGATGTCTGTCGTGCTGTAGATGCGCTGGGAATGGCTGGTGAGAAGCAGCATGAGCTTGACTGGCTGGCACTTTCGGTGTGGGAGCAATCGTCCGACGTTCGTGATTCTTCGGGGTTTTTTTTCAGTGGGTAACCAGGTGCAGCTGGTGGTAAATGTCGAAGCCCTGTTCGTCAGGGAAAGCCCGGAGCCCCGATGTCTGTGGTGCTGTACATGCGCTGCCAATGGCCAGGGAGGAGCAGCAAAAGCTTGACTGGCTGGCACTTTCGGTGTGGGAGCAATCGTCCGACGTTCGTGATATTTGGGGATTTTTTTTCCAGTGGGCGCCCAGGTTCAGCTGGTAGTAAACTTCTAAGCCCTGTTCGTCAGGGAAAGCCCAGAGCCCCGATGTCTGTGGTGCTGTAGATGCACTGGGAATGGCTGGTGAGGAGCAGCTAGAGCTTGACAGGCTGGCACTTTCGGTGTGGGAGCAATCGTCCGACGTTTGTGATTTTTTGTGTTTTTTTTCAGTGGGCACCCAGGTGCAACTGGTGGTAAACGTCGAAGCCCTGTTGGTCAGGGAAAGCCCGGAGCCCCGATGTCTGTGGTGCTGTAGATGCACTGCCAAAGTCCGGTGAGTAGCAGCAAGAGCTTGAGTTGCTGGCACTTTTGGTGTGGGAGCAATCGTCCGACGTTTGTGATTTTTCGGGGTTCTTTTCAGTGGGAGCCCAGGTGCAGCTGGTGGTAAAGGTCGAAGCCCTGTTGGTCAGGGAAAGCCCGGAGCCCCGATGTCTGTGGTGCTGTAGATGCACTGCCAAAGTCCGGTGAGTAGCAGCAAGAGCTTGAGTTGCTGGCACTTTCTGTGTGGGAGGAATCGTCCGACGTTCGTGATTTTTCGGGGTTTTACTTTCAGTGGGCGCCCAGGTTCAGCTGGTGGTAAAGGTCGAAGCCCTGTTCGTCAGGGAAAGCCCGGAGCCCCGATGTCTGTGGTGCTGTAGATGCGCTGGGAATGGGCGGTGAGGAGCAGCAAGAGCTTGAGTTGCTGGCACTTGAGTTGCTGGCATTAAAAGTGGGTCCCCAGCGATAAGAAATAGAGTTCCTAGTGGACTCTGGAGCAGAAAGATCTACTGTTCAAAAATTGCCCCGGGGGTGTGGGACATCCTCGGAGAAAGTAGAAGTTATTGGAGCAAAAGGAGAGCCTTTTGGGGTTCCCGTAATAAAAAATGTGGTTTTGGAAAGTGATTCTAAATTTGGGGTGGGGTCCTTGCTGTTAGTGCCTGAGGCGGACTATAACTTATTGGGCAGAGATTTAATGATAGAATTAGGGATTGGCTTAGAAGTCATAAAAAATGAACTCAGAATTAAGTTGTGTCCTTTACGGACAGTTGATGAGGGGAAAATAAACCCTGAGGTATGGTACACTCCGGAGACCATTGGAAAATTGGATATTGAACCTTTTTCAGTGACAATAAGAAACCCAGAAATACCAGTGAGAATAAAACAATACCCCCTACCGATGGAGGGGAGACAGGGATTGAAACCTGAGATTCAAAGGTTAATTGAAAAAGGAATATTAGAACCTTGCATGTCCCCTTTTAACACCCCCATCTTACCTGTAAAGAAACCTGATGGGACATACAGATTAGTGCATGATTTACGAGAAATTAACAAATGAACGGTTACCAGATTCCCTGTAGTGGCAAACCCTCATACACTTTTAAGCCAGCTGGGCCCCAATGATCAGTGGTATAGTGTAATTGATTTAAAGGATGCCTTCTGGGCATGCCCCTTAAAGAAAGATTGCAGGGATTATTTTGCTTTTGAATGGGAAGACCCGGACACTTACAGAAAACAACAATTACGGTGGACCGCTTTACCTCAAGGGTTCACCAAGTCTCCAAATTTGTTTGGACAGGCATTAGAACAAATATTGAGGGGGTACGAATTAGGTGGGGGGGTGACCCTTGTCCAGTATGTGGACGATTTACTGTTGGCCGGCAGCGATGAGGAGGCAGTTAGGGAGGAGAGTATTAGGTTGTTAAATTTTTTAAGTTTACAGGGATTAAAGGTGTCGAAATCAAAACTGCAATTTGTCGAAAAGGAAGTGAAATATTTAGGGCACAGATTGAGTAAAGGAACTAAGAAGTTAGACCCAGAAAGAGTTCAGGGCATATTATCATTGCCGGCTCCAAAAACTAAGAGACAGATCAGACAATTGCTGGGCCTTTTGGGATATTGTAGACAATGGATTGAAGGCTATAGTAGGAAAGTAAAATTTTTATATGCTAAGATATCTAAGGATGGCCTATTAAAATGGTCTAAGGATGATGATGAACAATTGGAAGTTTTAAAAATGGATTTGGTAAACACTCCTGTTTTGAGTTTACCGGATGTCAAGAAACCATTTTATTTATTTATTAATGTTGATGAAGGAACAGCATATGGGGTGTTAGTGCAAGAATGGGCAGGGAAGAAAAAGCCTGTAGGATACCTTTCTAAATTGTTAGACCCTGTAAGCAGAGGATGGCCTATCTGCCTACAAGCTATAGTGGCTGCGGCTCTGCTAGTGGAAGAGGCTCACAAAGTTACCTTTGGGGGAGAACTGAAAGTATTATCACCCCACAATATTAGAGGAATTTTACAACAGAAAGCTGAAAAGTGGATTACTGATGCCAGGCTCCTGAAGTACGAGGGTATCCTGATATCTTCACCTAAACTAGAACTTGAAGTTACTGGTTTACAGAATCCAGCACAATTTCTGTACGGGGAACCGTCAGAGGAGATAACTCATGATTGCCTGCACACTATTGAAGAACAAGCCAAAATTAGACCAGATTTGGAGGAAGAAGAGCTAGAGGATGGGGAAAAACTTTTTGTAGATGGATCTTCCCGGGTAATAGAGGGGAAAAGAAAATCAGGATATGCGATAATTAATGGAAAAACATTTAAGGTAATAGAATCAGGGCCCCTGAGTCCCAGTTGGTCGGCTCAAGCATGCGAGTTATACGCAGTTTTAAGAGCTTTACAATTATTAGAAGGAAAAATCGGCACCATCTATACGGATTCCAAATATGCCTTTGGAATAGTGCATACATTTGGGAAAATTTGGGAAGAAAGAGGCTTAATAAATTCCCAGGGAAAGGGATTGGTTCATCAGGAGTTAATAATTGAAATTTTGCAGGCTTTACGGAGGCCGGTAGGAATAGCAGTGGTCCATTTAAAAGGGCATCAGCGGGGATTAACTCCACTGACAAGGGGAAACAATCTAGCAGATCAAGAAGCAAAACGAGCGGCTTTAATGATCTTCAAGGAAAAGAAAGATAGAAAGTTTCCTTGCAAGGATTGTTGGAAGAGCACACTTCATTGTAGCTGTGCGAATCCTAATTATCAGTTTTGTTGTGCGCATGGGGAAGAGTACCACCTGTACAGCTTCACTGTGCAGGAGAAAGACAAGTTAGTCCGAATGGGGGCAAGGGAAGTCAAATCTGGAGAATGGGAACTTCCTGATGGACGAGAGGTCATTTCAAAAACTATGGCTATAAGAATCATGCGCAAGTACCATGAAAACACCCACTGGGGGGTTCAAGCACTAGTAGATCAATTTGCCATAAAATATGCTTGCATTGGGGTATATAATATAGCAAAAAGAATAATTGGAGATTGCCTAATTTGCCAAAAAGTGAACAAGCACCAATTAAGAGAAAGACCATTAGGGGGAAGAGATTTGGCTCACCGACCCTTCGCCAAAATTCAGATAGACTTCACCGAACTACCGAAAGTAGGCAGGTATAGATATTTGTTGGTAATAATAGATCATTTAACACACTTTGTAGAAGCATTTCCAACAGTCAGGGCCACTGCCCAAACGGTGACAAAACTATTGCTTGAAAATGTGATACCTAGGTATGGCTCTATTGAAACTATTGACTCTGATAGGGGACCACATTTTGCTTCAAAAATCATAAAAGAAGTTTTTACTGCTTTGGGGACCAAGTGGGAATATCATACACCCTGGCACCCACAGAGTTCGGGAAAAATAGAGCGGGTAAACGGTGAGATAAAGAAACAACTGACCAAATTAATGATGGAGACCAAATTATCTTGGGTAAAATGCCTTCCCTTAGCCTTATTAAATATTAGAATCCAACCTCACACGGATGTGGGAATCTCCCCTTTCGAAATGTTATATGGAATGCCTTATGATTTGGAGGTTCCCCGAGATCATCCCCAGGCTGAAAATTTACAACTGAAACAGTACATAATCCAACTCATGTCTATGAGGAAACAATTGCGAGATAAAGGCTTAGCAGTACAAAGGCCTCCGTTGGACATTGCAATACACAATATACAACCTGGAGATAACGTTTTAATTAGGCCATGGAAGGAGTCCTCACTAACTCCCCGCTGGGAAGGGCCTTATCTTGTTTTACTCACTACAGAAACCGCCATCCGGACTGCTGAACGGGGGTGGACCCATGCCAGCCGGGTAAAAGGACCCATCTCCGAGGAGCAGTGGGAGAGCTCTGGAGACCCGAATACCTTGAAATTAAAACTGCGAAGAAAAAGACAGACTAATAAATTGAACTGAGCAATGAACATGTATCGGTAAGGCGGAGACGCTTCGCTTGTTAACCTTTTTTTTACAGAAGAACCACACTTGGAGACCTGGAAAATACATGGATACGTAAGGACTATATTGAAATCAGAATTGTGGTTGTAATTGTAATTATCATTATATATATGAGCCTTTAAGAAAAGTGATGTGTCACATAGTTCATATTAATTGTAGCAATAAGTTTGGTAGTAGCAGGGAAGGAACTTACATATCTTTGGAAGTGCCGAAAACAGGAGTAGCCTCGTTTAAACAATTTAAAAATAAAATACCAAAGTGCTACTCCCAGGAGAATCGGGAGCCGAACAGAAAATAAATAAGTGAGGGCCGATTCACTGTCACATTTCTCCTGAAGATTGTCCTTGCCACCAAGAAGATGACATTCCTCGTAGCTCGAAGCAACCGAGTTGACGAGCGAGGTGGAGGGACAAGGTGCTGTGGAGAACTGACCCCTGTCACTGCAGATGATTTAAAGGCCCTCCAAGTGAAAAGGCCCCGAGGTTCCAAATGGGAAAAAGGCACTAGTCAAATTGGCTTAAAACAAAATTGGAGGCTTCACCCTTTTCGGTACGTCCTGACTATTCTGTTTTTAATGTTACCACAAACATGGGGGAAACGGAGCCACCAAGCTCATCAGCCATTCGAATGGACACTGCATCAAGTGGGCATTGATGATGATAAAGTCATACAAACTATAATAACTCCAGGGGCCCCTGCCTTTAAGACCACTCTGTGTCAGTTAGCGCCAGTAGATGGAGCGTGTAAAAATGAAGGTACACCATTTTATCTATGCCCGAGCTCTAACCCTGGGAAATCGTATTGTAACCAACCAGGACAACATTTTTGCGCATACTGGGGTTGTGAAACAATTGCTAACCGGTGGATTCCAGAGCCTGGAAAAGATCCCTTCTTGAAGGTATCTTGGGCCCCTTATGGATGTAAGCCGCAAGTGGTACGTACACTGGATAGAAGTGGGTCTGTCAGTATCGCAAAGTGGAGTTGCAACTACTGGCACTTGAATGTGACCCGACCTCAGGACCCTAGCTGGCTAGTAGGAAGAACTTGGGGAGTTCGTTATAATAAGGAACTAGGGCAAGATAGAGGTGGGCTAATACACATTAAAAAGAAACCAGCCTCGAATGATCCACTGCCAGTAGGCCCCAAGCAGGTCCTGACTGATGATTTGGCTAAGAAAACAGACCCCGACCAGACATTGACTGATAGTTTGGTCAAGGAAACAGAGGGTGATGTAACGAAAGTTATTGTAATGAATAGTACCCAAGCCATCCAAACCCCTGACGAAAACTCTGGGGATAACCCTCTTTGGAAACTGATGCAAGCCAGTTACCTGGTATTAAACCACACAAACCCAAATTAAATCACACAAACCACACAAACACAAACATTGCTGGGTGTGTTGCGATACTAGACCTCCCTTCTATGAGGCAATAGGCATCCACTCAAAGGCGAAAAGGGTAAATGGTTCAAACCCAACACAATGTTTATGGGATTCTGAAGGTCGAAAACCAGGCCTGACGATGCAACATGTATCGGGACAAGGGAGATGTATTGGGAATGTACCCCCAGAGAAAAATAAATTATGCAAGATAAGAGCTTCCCTGAAAGGGAAGCCCCCTGCTGATTGGCTAATACCAGCCCGTAACACCAAATGGATCTGCTCCAAAACTCGAATCACTCCCTGTTTATCTCTTAAATTGTTCAACGAATATGAGGAATATTGCATCCAAGTGATGATAATCCCCCGGATCATATACCACCCTGAGGAATTTGTGCATAATAACCAGAATACCCAGAGTCACCACTTACAGAAACGAGAACCATTTACCTTTACGGCTTTGACAATAGCCACTTTGATAGCTGTAGGAGCAACAGGCGCGGGCACAGGAATAACGTCATTGGTCCAACAAAATCAGAAATTTCAATCACTTAGAATAGCAGTAGACGAAGACTTGGTAAGAATTGAACAATCAATAACTGCCTTGGAAAAATCTGTTAGATCATTATCAGAGGTGGTGCTACAAAACCGAAGGGGGTTAGATTTAATGTTTCTACAACAAGGTGGGCTATGTGCTGCCTTGGGAGAACAATGTTGTGTATATGCTGATCACACAGGGATTGTAAGGGATACTATGACAAAACTTCGGGAAGGCCTAGAAAAACGAAAACGAGAACAAGAAACGCAACAAAGCTGGTATGAGTCCTGGTTTAACCACTCTCCTTGGCTTACCGCATTACTATCTACCATTGCAGGACCCTTGATTATATTAATACTGGTATTAACTTTTGGACCCTGTATATTCAATAGAGTAGTTACAATTGTAAAAAACAGATTGGAAGCAGCTCATTTGATGCTTATGAGAGCCAAGCATGAACCTCTGGGAGGAATACCGGAGGTGGAGGAGACCCTCATTTTGAGCCAGCAGGTGCTTAAGCGATTTGATGAACAAAATAGTGAAAAGAAAAAGGGGGGATTGTAATAAACTGTGAGCTGTTTGTTCATCAAACCTTGTCAGAACAATGGAGAGTTATATGAAATACACAAAGTCGGCCACAAGAAAGTTACATTAAATACACAAGGTCAGCCACAGGCACCTGGCTATGTAAAAACGGCATGCAGGACTGCGAAAGGAGGGAGCGGGGGGGGGCTCATAAAGATGAAGGGTATAAAACCAGTAACTTTCTAACCATATAGTTTGAAGAAGCAATTAGTGGGAGGGGGAAGTCTGGTTTGGAGCAAGAAACAGTCTCACATTATCTCGAGGGAGGGAGGGAGTGATTAAAAGGAGCAAGGATTCGAGAACAGGATGGCACCCATCACATAAATCTCCTTGTTCAAGAAGGACACGAATCGGCTCAGACTGATAAGGACACTGCCAACTTGTGGGAACAGCACATTCCAGGCAAAGGTGAAAAGTACACCGTGAAGAAGACCTACGGCCTTCCTCCCAAAAGACCCCCGAAGACCCTCGCCCACAATTCCTGGGAGAATTTGCGCAAGCGCGAAGGACTGATAAGCTAATTAGCATACGAAGCGAGAGTAGGTGGGTTTAGGTAATGAATATGTATAAGCATCAACGGAATATTTATTGTTTTTACTGTATAAGAATGGGGCGGTTTGCTATCTCGGCGCGCGCCGTTGGCGGAGCAGGAGACTCCCCGGCCGCCCAGCGCTGTTTTGCTTACTGGTCGCTTGCTTTAATAAACCAAATTTTTAATTGGCCAATCTCTGTCAGTTAATTGGACAAAGAGGGCAGATAAACTATAACAGCAGGACGCCATTTTATGGGGGCAGGATGCCATTTTGGGGGGGGTAGAAGGCCCAGTTGTGGGGCAGGGGGCCACTTTCGGGGGCAAGAGAGCATTTTGGGGGGCAGGACGCCATTTTGGGGGGTAGAAGGCCCAGTTATGGGGCAGGAGACCACTTTCGGGGGCGAGAGCGCATTTTGTGGGGCAAGGAGGCCATTTTGGGGGTCGCCCCACCCACGGCGAGGGAGGACCCGAGACACCCAATCGCGGCGAGGGACGACCCGAGACACCCAATGGCGGCGAGGGAAGACCTCCGGTGTCCAATGGCGGCAAGGTGAGACCCGAGTGAGCTCCGCCCCCCACCCCCCCAGCTTATGGGCGGGGCCACGTTGGGTTGGCCAACCTGGTTGAGCTCTCAAGACCCGCGATGGCCCCGCCCACGGCGGCCATCTTGGGACAGAACGCTGGGCAGAGATGAGAGGCGGGAAGGGGCCCAGGGGAGTTTTTACTCGTGGCCCATGCCGCGCTGGCAAAGCAGCGCCGTCCCCTCCTCTTCCTCGGAGGAAGGGGGTGGGCGGGGCTTCCTCCCGGCACGGGGCCGTCCGCGGGGGCTCAGCCCTCGTCGCTGCCGGAGACGCTGGCCATGGCGTAGGCGCCGGCGTCGTCCTTGTCGTGCAGCCCCTTCCAGTGAACGCCGCCTGGCCGGGGGAGGGGGGCGGGGCCTAGGCGGGGGGTGCAGCCGCGATGGCCCCGCCCCCTCAGTGAAAAACCGGGTGGCCCTGCCCCCTTCCCGGTTTTATATCGCTCGATGTTAAGCTTGGGAAGAGGGAGGGGTGGAGGGAGGTTATCTTGTTCTCTGTCTCATTATCTTGCTGTTTGTAGTAATAAATGAATAGTTTTCCCCAAGTCGAGTCTGTTTTGCCCGTGACGGTAAATTTAAGGATTTCTCCCTGTCCTTATCTCAAACCTCGAGCCGTTTTTCCTTACATTATCTCCCCCTGTTCTCTCGGAGGGTGGGAGGAGTGAGAGAGAGACTGCGTAGTCTGGTCCTGATCGGGGCTGAACTACGACAGTGTTACTTTCTTAAACATTCTCCAAACCCATAGGTACAGCACAATAGTTAATATTAATAAAACCCCTAAGCTAATCAATAAGATCACAACGGGGCGCACCATAGTATTAAGGATCCCTGTTGCCTCTGTCCCAGCCCCACTCATGCCCTGAGTACATTTCCATTTTGTGCATAACCACAGTGGCCAAGTTTAAGCCCGACCGTTTAAAAGGTGGTCCCATGCTTCCTGTAAACCCAAGGGAGGCGTGAGACCACGGCCATTTGGTGTCCTTTTGATTACAAGTTAGTGGTAAGATGCAGGAAAATATTGTAAGCCCAATCACAATTCCAATTAAACAATTGGTCATTTTAGGATTTAGTTGGTCTAGTGGATTAGTACAGCTACTTCTGTAGATAATGTACTGCCTTTGGTGACCTGCTAAAATGGGTTTTATATTTCCTATAATAAAATGACAAATAAGATATAAACTGTACCGATGACAGATTTGGGCGAGATTAGTTACTGGCCGGTCCCGGTTTCTTTGTCCGGTATCGTTTGCTGTGGTGTCCCTCCGGTTCACTACTGCACTGTTCCCGCCCTTATCCGTTCGAACGAGTTTAAGTCTCAAGTCTTCGTTGTTGTCTGGAGTTACTTTCCACAAGGTTGCAGAGGCTCTCTTGATCCGAGTATGGTGTATCCAGGAGTTCTGTCCCTTTACCTTAATTGCCGTGTAGGTGGAGAGGAGGACTTGAAAAGGTCCGGCCCACTGTGGTTCCAGAGTTTTTTCTGTAAGAGACTTAACATATACATAGTCCCCTGGTTGTATATCGTGAACAGGCCCATCCAGACCCCTACGACGTGTTCCCATTGCATGTTTTTCAATTCTTTTTAATTGTTTGTTTAGTGCCACCATATAGGAGGTCATTATTTCTTCACCAATTTGTGAAGACGTTCCCTTTTGTACCCCATAGGGTCGTCCATATAGAATTTCGAATGGACTAAGCCCTTCTCTTGCTCTTGGTCTGGTTCGTATTCGTATAAGAGCTAATGGTAAAGTTAGATTAGTTTCCTGACCCAACTTGACAATCTGTTGTTTGATTAGGTGATTCATTTTCTCCACCTGGCCACTTGATTGTGGTCGGTAAGAGGTATGTAATTGCCACTCTATCCCTAGATGGTGGCTAATTGCTTGTACTATTCTGGACACAAAATGTGGTCCTCTATCCGATGACATTACTGCTGCGACTCCAAACCTAGGTACTATTTCCTGGAGCAGTATTTTGGTTACTTCCCAGGCTTTAGCAGTTCCGCACGGGAAAGCTTCTGGCCAGCCTGAAAAGGTATCCGTAAGTACTAATAAGTATCGATACCCCCCTTTTCTAGGGAGTTCTGAGAAATCAATCTGCCAACGTTGTCCCGGACCATTCCCCTTTCCGATTTTTTCAAGTTTCGGCCCTTTTACAACTTTAGGATTAGTCTGGAGACAAAGATCACATTGTTGAGTTACTTGTCTAACGGTAGTGTCTAAGTTTCACGCTATTATGTTCCTGATGAGATCTTTATATAGGGCTTCTGCCCCCCCCTCCCCCCAGTGTCTTTTTCTATGTTCTTCTCGGACTACTGACCATATCATGTAGGAGGGAATTACTACCCTCCCGTGTGAGGGGTAGTAATTGGCCCACCCTTCCTCATTATATGACCCCTTTAGATCATTAATAAGTTTGCCGACTTCCTTTGTGTATTCTGGTTTACCTTCTAGAAATACCTGTCCATCAGGTATTAGCGCACCCTCTACCTTGATTGTTTCTCTAGCTGCTTGTTTTGCTTCCCTATCTGCCAGCTCATTTCCTCTTTCCAATTCTGTGCTCACTTTCTGGTGTGCTTTAATATGCATAATTGCCACCTTTTTGGGAAGCTGGACTGCATTCAGGATTTTCAAAATCCCTTCTGCGTGTTTGATGGTTTTTCCATGAGAATTTAACAGTCCTCTTTCCTTCCATATTGCTCCATGGGCATGTACCACCCCAAAGGCATATTTAGGGTCAGTCCAAATGTTTACAGTCCTTCCCTGGGCTCTCTCCAGGGCTCAGGTAAGGGCTATGATCTCGGCCTTTTGGGCTGAGACGTCGGCTGATAGTGGCCTGGACTCTATCACCTTTTCAAAAGTGGTAACAGCATATCCGGAATGTCGCCTTCCATTTAACATATAGCTGCTTCCATCGGTGAACCAATGTTCGGCTCCATCGACAGGGACATCTTTAAGATCCGTTCGACTAGAATACATGGTTTCAATTGTTTCCAAGCAGTCATGACTCACCGGCTCCCCGATGTTCCCATCAAGGAATGAGGCCGGATTGATGATGTTTGTGGTCACGATTTCAACATCATCCTGTTCAACCATTATAGCTTGATATTTCAGGAACCTTTGTGGGGAAAGCCAATGCCCTCCTTTTGCTTCAAGGACCGCAGATACAGTCTGGGAAACTAGGACAGTCATTTTCTGGCCTAGAGTGAACTTTCAGGCTTCTTGAATGTTTAGAATGACAGCTGCTACTGCTCTCAGACAGCTGGGCCACTGTCGCAGTTCAGCCCTGATCAGGACCAGACTACACAGTCTCTCTCTCGCTCCCCCCACCCTCCGAGAGAATAGGGGGAGATGATATAAGAAAAACGGCTCGAGGTTTGAGATAAGGACGGGAAGAAATTTGTAAAGTTACCGTTACAGGCAAAACAGACTCGACTTGGGGAAAAACACTCATTTATTTCTAAAACTAGCAGGAGAATGAGACAGGGAACAAGATAACCTCCCCCCACTCCTCCCTCTTCCCGGGCTTAACATTATCTCTACTACCTTCCCCTCCCGAGCAGCATGGAGGGGGGGTCGGGGGCGGGGGGGGGGGAATGGGGGTCGCAGTCAGTTCATCACGCGTTGTTTTACGCCTCTGTGTCATCGTTGGGGGAAGAACTACTTGCATTCCTCCTCTGCTCCAGCGTGGGGTCCCTCCCACGGGCCACAGTCCTCCGTGAAACTGCCCCGGCATGGGTCATCTCTTCCACAGGGTGCAGTCCCTCTAGAACAGCTGTCCCAGCGGGCCCTCCACGGGGCACAGTCTCCTTCAGGCCTCTACCTGTTCCGGCGTGGGGTCCTCCACAGGCTGCAGGTGGACCTCTGCCCCTCCGTGGACCTCCATGGGCTGCAGGGGGACAACCTGCTCCACCATGGTCGTCACCACGAGTTGCAGAGGAATCTTGGCCAGAAGCCATATTACTCCTCCCCCTCCTTCTTCACTGACCTTGGCGTCTGCAGCCGTTCCTCGCAACAGGCTGGCAGACGCCTCTCAGGATCCTTTTTACATCTTATTCACTTCAACTGCTCCTCTCCACTTCTTGCAGCCAGGCCGGGCCGAGTTGGGCCCAGTCGGCTGCCCGGCGGGAGGCCAGAGGGTGAGGCCTGCAAGGCCCACAAGGCTCGCGCTTCCCCCTCTCTGCCCCCCGCTCAGCTGCTTCACATCTCTCCCTTTTTTTTTTTCTGTTTCCCCCTTCTTAAATATGTTATAGCAGAGGCATTATCACAGAACATTCTGCTACCAATTGGCTCGGCCTTGGCCAGCAGTGGGTCCGCCCTAGGCCCGGCCAAGTCCACTGAACAAAGGGGAGCGACTTCTAGCAGTTTCCTACAGAAGCTACCACCTTAGCACCCCCCCACTAACAAAACCAGAACAGCCACCCTTTCGCAGCGGCATCCAGCTGTTTGGAGAAGTATGCTACCGCCCGTCTGTATGGTCCCAAATCTTGTGCCAATATTCCTAGTGCCATTCCTTGTTTTTCGTGGGAAAATAGAAAAAATGGCTTACTCACATCAGGAAGTCCCAATGCTGATGCCGACATCAGGGCTTTCTTCAGCTGATGGAAGGCTCGATCTGACTCAGCATCCCACTGGAGATCCTTTTGGTTAGCTGCTATCAGGGAATAGAGTGGCTTAAACAGGCAGACCATAATCACATATCCAAAGTTGGCACCACCCTGTCATTCCTAAGAATGTCCGTAGTTCCTTTATAGTTTGTGGTCGGGGGCTTTGGCATATGGCCTCTTTCCGGGCTTGTCCTAGGATCCGTTGTCCGGCACTGATCTCGTACCCCAGGTACGTGACCTGGGGTTGTAACAACGCCTGTGCCTTTTTCTTAGAAACCCGATATCCCTGTAGTCCCAGGAAATTTAACAGACTCACGGTCCAAATGACACAGGATTCTTTGGTTCTGGTTGCAATAAGAAGGTCGTCTACATACTGTAACACCTTCCCTTCTTCTGAAGGTGGTTCCCATGATTCCAAGTCCTTTGCTAGCTGATTCCTCAAAACTGTGGGGCACGAGAAGTGCCTGCTCCGGAGGCTTCTTGCGAGCAGCGCTAAAAGCACGCGAACATCGCGTTTCTGTGCTTTCCTGAACAGCTTGCGCTGGGACAGTTACAGCCGCGTTTTGCAAGCTGTCCGGGGTTCTGAGGCACTAAAAGTGCGGATGTGTGGCGACTGTCCAAGACGAGAACCGGCTGCTCTGAAAGCCCTTCCTGCTCTTCACGTACGCTTTCTAGCAGCTCTACGGACACACACGCGTCAGCCTCTTCACTGTCCTACACAGCTAGCACGCTGGCAGTTACCGTCAACTTGGAAGCAGCCGCGCAGAAGGCAGTCGCCCTGCAACCGGCGAACAGCGCACATTCGCGGCTACACGCGAGCTGGCCGCACTCGGAGCTTTCGCGGCTCTTCTCTCGCTCTTTCCCGCAGAGCTCCGGCGATGCACAAATCGAACCGCGAAAGCCGCAATGAGCTTTGTGCAAGCTGCGCAGAAGAAACAAGGCACTAAACCGGCAAATGTCCAGCTAATCTCCAACGTGAAAAGGCTCAGCAAGGAAAGCTCTTGCTAACAGCCCAGAAGCATTGCGACGCTTCTCTGGATGATTTGCCCACCAACACTTCACATCAGCTCAAGCCGGCTGCCCGGAGGAAAAGAGGCTAGGAAAGATCGTAGCAGGCACGGTTGTTGCTGCACGAGAAGTGCCTGCTCCGGAGGCTTCTTGCGAGCAGCGCTAAAAGCACGCGAACATCGCGTTTCTGTGCTTTCCTGAACAGCTTGCGCTGGGACAGTTACAGCCGTGTTTTGCAAGCTGTCCGGGGTTCTGAGGCACTAAAAGTGCGGATGTGTGGCGACTGTCCAAGACGAGAACCGGCTGCTCTGAAAGCCCTTCCTGCTCGTCACGTACGCTTTCTAGCAGCTCTACGGACACACACGCGTCAGCCTCTTCACTGTCCTACACAGCTAGCACGCTGGCAGTTACCGTCAACTTGGAAGCAGCCGCGCAGAAGGCACTCGCCCTGCAACCGGCGAACAGCGCACATTCGCGGCTACACGCGAGCTGGCCGCACTCGGAGCTTTCGCGGCTCTTCTCTCGCTCTTTCCCGCAGAGCTCCGGCGATGCACAACTCGAACCGCGAAAGCCGCAATGAGCTTTGTGCAAGCTGCGCAGAAGAAACAAGGCACTAAACCGGCAAATGTCCAGCTAATCTCCAACGTGAAAAGGCTCAGCAAGGAAAGCTCTTGCTAACAGCCCAGAAGCATTGCGACGCTTCTCTGGATGATTTGCCCACCAACACTTCACATCAGCTCAAGCCGGCTGCCCGGAGGAAAAGAAGCTAGGAAAGATCGTAGCAGGCACGGTTGTTGCTGCACGAGAAGTGCCTGCTCCGGAGGCTTCTTGCGAGCAGCGCTAAAAGCACGCGAACATCGCGTTTCTGTGCTTTCCTGAACAGCTTGCGCTGGGACAGTTACAGCCGTGTTTTGCAAGCTGTCCGGGGTTCTGAGGCACTAAAAGTGCGGATGTGTGGCGACTGTGCAAGACGAGAACCGGCTGCTCTGAAAGCCCTTCCTGCTCGTCACGTACGCTTTCTAGCAGCTCTACGGACACACACGCGTCAGCCTCTTCACTGTCCTACACAGCTAGCACGCTGGCAGTTACCGTCAACTTGGAAGCAGCCGCGCAGAAGGCACTCGCCCTGCAACCGGCGAACAGCGCACATTCGCGGCTACACGCGAGCTGGCCGCACTCGGAGCTTTCGCGGCTCTTCTCTCGCTCTTTCCCGCAGAGCTCCGGCGATGCACAACTCGAACCGCGAAAGCCGCAATGAGCTTTGTGCAAGCTGCGCAGAAGAAACAAGGCACTAAACCGGCAAATGTCCAGCTAATCTCCAACGTGAAAAGGCTCAGCAAGGAAAGCTCTTGCTAACAGCCCAGAAGCATTGCGACGCTTCTCTGGATGATTTGCCCACCAACACTTCACATCAGCTCAAGCCGGCTGCCCGGAGGAAAAGAGGCTAGGAAAGATCGTAGCAGGCACGGTTGTTGCTGCACGAGAAGTGCCTGCTCCGGAGGCTTCTTGCGAGCAGCGCTAAAAGCACGCGAACATCGCGTTTCTGTGCTTTCCTGAACAGCTTGCGCTGGGACAGTTACAGCCGTGTTTTGCAAGCTGTCCGGGGTTCTGAGGCACTAAAAGTGCGGATGTGTGGCGACTGTCCAAGACGAGAACCGGCTGCTCTGAAAGCCCTTCCTGCTCGTCACGTACGCTTTCTAGCAGCTCTACGGACACACACGCATCAGCCTCTTCACTGTCCTACACAGCTAGCACGCTGGCAGTTACCGTCAACTTGGAAGCAGCCGCGCAGAAGGCACTCGCCCTGCAACCGGCGAACAGCGCACATTCGCGGCTACACGCGAGCTGGCCGCACTCGGAGCTTTCGCGGCTCTTCTCTCGCTCTTTCCCGCAGAGCTCCGGCGATGCACAACTCGAACCGCGAAAGCCGCAATGAGCTTTGTGCAAGCTGCGCAGAAGAAACAAGGCACTAAACCGGCAAATGTCCAGCTAATCTCCAACGTGAAAAGGGTCAGCAAGGAAAGCTCTTGCTAACAGCCCAGAAGCATTGCGACGCTTCTCTGGATGATTTGCCCACCAACACTTCACATCAGCTCAAGCCGGCTGCCCGGAGGAAAAGAGGCTAGGAAAGATCGTAGCAGGCACGGTTGTTGCTGCACGAGAAGTGCCTGCTCCGGAGGCTTCTTGCGAGCAGCGCTAAAAGCACGCGAACATCGCGTTTCTGTGCTTTCCTGAACAGCTTGCGCTGGGACAGTTACAGCCGTGTTTTGCAAGCTGTCCGGGGTTCTGAGGCACTAAAAGTGCGGATGTGTGGCGACTGTGCAAGACGAGAACCGGCTGCTCTGAAAGCCCTTCCTGCTCGTCACGTACGCTTTCTAGCAGCTCTACGGACACACACGCGTCAGCCTCTTCACTGTCCTACACAGCTAGCACGCTGGCAGTTACCGTCAACTTGGAAGCAGCCGCGCAGAAGGCAGTCGCCCTGCAACCGGCGAACAGCGCACATTCGCGGCTACACGCGAGCTGGCCGCACTCGGAGCTTTCGCGGCTCTTCTCTCGCTCTTTCCCGCAGAGCTCCGGCGATGCACAACTCGAACCGCGAAAGCCGCAATGAGCTTTGTGCAAGCTGCGCAGAAGAAACAAGGCACTAAACCGGCAAATGTCCAGCTAATCTCCAACGTGAAAAGGCTCAGCAAGGAAAGCTCTTGCTAACAGCCCAGAAGCATTGCGACGCTTCTCTGGATGATTTGCCCACCAACACTTCACATCAGCTCAAGCCGGCTGCCCGGAGGAAAAGAGGCTAGGAAAGATCGTAGCAGGCACGGTTGTTGCTGCACGAGAAGTGCCTGCTCCGGAGGCTTCTTGCGAGCAGCGCTAAAAGCACGCGAACATCGCGTTTCTGTGCTTTCCTGAACAGCTTGCGCTGGGACAGTTACAGCCGTGTTTTGCAAGCTGTCCGGGGTTCTGAGGCACTAAAAGTGCGGATGTGTGGCGACTGTGCAAGACGAGAACCGGCTGCTCTGAAAGCCCTTCCTGCTCGTCACGTACGCTTTCTAGCAGCTCTACGGACACACACGCGTCAGCCTCTTCACTGTCCTACACAGCTAGCACGCTGGCAGTTACCGTCAACTTGGAAGCAGCCGCGCAGAAGGCAGTCGCCCTGCAACCGGCGAACAGCGCACATTCGCGGCTACACGCGAGCTGGCCGCACTCGGAGCTTTCGCGGCTCTTCTCTCGCTCTTTCCCGCAGAGCTCCGGCGATGCACAACTCGAACCGCGAAAGCCGCAATGAGCTTTGTGCAAGCTGCGCAGAAGAAACAAGGCACTAAACCGGCAAATGTCCAGCTAATCTCCAACGTGAAAAGGCTCAGCAAGGAAAGCTCTTGCTAACAGCCCAGAAGCATTGCGACGCTTCTCTGGATGATTTGCCCACCAACACTTCACATCAGCTCAAGCCGGCTGCCCGGAGGAAAAGAGGCTAGGAAAGATCGTAGCAGGCACGGTTGTTGCTGCACGAGAAGTGCCTGCTCCGGAGGCTTCTTGCGAGCAGCGCTAAAAGCACGCGAACATCGCGTTTCTGTGCTTTCCTGAACAGCTTGCGCTGGGACAGTTACAGCCGTGTTTTGCAAGCTGTCCGGGGTTCTGAGGCACTAAAAGTGCGGATGTGTGGCGACTGTGCAAGACGAGAACCGGCTGCTCTGAAAGCCCTTCCTGCTCGTCACGTACGCTTTCTAGCAGCTCTACGGACACACACGCGTCAGCCTCTTCACTGTCCTACACAGCTAGCACGCTGGCAGTTACCGTCAACTTGGAAGCAGCCGCGCAGAAGGCAGTCGCCCTGCAACCGGCGAACAGCGCACATTCGCGGCTACACGCGAGCTGGCCGCACTCGGAGCTTTCGCGGCTCTTCTCTCGCTCTTTCCCGCAGAGCTCCGGCGATGCACAACTCGAACCGCGAAAGCCGCAATGAGCTTTGTGCAAGCTGCGCAGAAGAAACAAGGCACTAAACCGGCAAATGTCCAGCTAATCTCCAACGTGAAAAGGCTCAGCAAGGAAAGCTCTTGCTAACAGCCCAGAAGCATTGCGACGCTTCTCTGGATGATTTGCCCACCAACACTTCACATCAGCTCAAGCCGGCTGCCCGGAGGAAAAGAGGCTAGGAAAGATCGTAGCAGGCACGGTTGTTGCTGCACGAGAAGTGCCTGCTCCGGAGGCTTCTTGCGAGCAGCGCTAAAAGCACGCGAACATCGCGTTTCTGTGCTTTCCTGAACAGCTTGCGCTGGGACAGTTACAGCCGTGTTTTGCAAGCTGTCCGGGGTTCTGAGGCACTAAAAGTGCGGATGTGTGGCGACTGTGCAAGACGAGAACCGGCTGCTCTGAAAGCCCTTCCTGCTCGTCACGTACGCTTTCTAGCAGCTCTACGGACACACACGCGTCAGCCTCTTCACTGTCCTACACAGCTAGCACGCTGGCAGTTACCGTCAACTTGGAAGCAGCCGCGCAGAAGGCACTCGCCCTGCAACCGGCGAACAGCGCACATTCGCGGCTACACGCGAGCTGGCCGCACTCGGAGCTTTCGCGGCTCTTCTCTCGCTCTTTCCCGCAGAGCTCCGGCGATGCACAACTCGAACCGCGAAAGCCGCAATGAGCTTTGTGCAAGCTGCGCAGAAGAAACAAGGCACTAAACCGGCAAATGTCCAGCTAATCTCCAACGTGAAAAGGCTCAGCAAGGAAAGCTCTTGCTAACAGCCCAGAAGCATTGCGACGCTTCTCTGGATGATTTGCCCACCAACACTTCACATCAGCTCAAGCCGGCTGCCCGGAGGAAAAGAGGCTAGGAAAGATCGTAGCAGGCACGGTTGTTGCTGCACGAGAAGTGCCTGCTCCGGAGGCTTCTTGCGAGCAGCGCTAAAAGCACGCGAACATCGCGTTTCTGTGCTTTCCTGAACAGCTTGCGCTGGGACAGTTACAGCCGTGTTTTGCAAGCTGTCCGGGGTTCTGAGGCACTAAAAGTGCGGATGTGTGGCGACTGTCCAAGACGAGAACCGGCTGCTCTGAAAGCCCTTCCTGCTCGTCACGTACGCTTTCTAGCAGCTCTACGGACACACACGCATCAGCCTCTTCACTGTCCTACACAGCTAGCACGCTGGCAGTTACCGTCAACTTGGAAGCAGCCGCGCAGAAGGCAGTCGCCCTGCAACCGGCGAACAGCGCACATTCGCGGCTACACGCGAGCTGGCCGCACTCGGAGCTTTCGCGGCTCTTCTCTCGCTCTTTCCCGCAGAGCTCCGGCGATGCACAACTCGAACCGCGAAAGCCGCAATGAGCTTTGTGCAAGCTGCGCAGAAGAAACAAGGCACTAAACCGGCAAATGTCCAGCTAATCTCCAACGTGAAAAGGCTCAGCAAGGAAAGCTCTTGCTAACAGCCCAGAAGCATTGCGACGCTTCTCTGGATGATTTGCCCACCAACACTTCACATCAGCTCAAGCCGGCTGCCCGGAGGAAAAGAGGCTAGGAAAGATCGTAGCAGGCACGGTTGTTGCTGCACGAGAAGTGCCTGCTCCGGAGGCTTCTTGCGAGCAGCGCTAAAAGCACGCGAACATCGCGTTTCTGTGCTTTCCTGAACAGCTTGCGCTGGGACAGTTACAGCCGTGTTTTGCAAGCTGTCCGGGGTTCTGAGGCACTAAAAGTGCGGATGTGTGGCGACTGTGCAAGACGAGAACCGGCTGCTCTGAAAGCCCTTCCTGCTCGTCACGTACGCTTTCTAGCAGCTCTACGGACACACACGCGTCAGCCTCTTCACTGTCCTACACAGCTAGCACGCTGGCAGTTACCGTCAACTTGGAAGCAGCCGCGCAGAAGGCAGTCGCCCTGCAACCGGCGAACAGCGCACATTCGCGGCTACACGCGAGCTGGCCGCACTCGGAGCTTTCGCGGCTCTTCTCTCGCTCTTTCCCGCAGAGCTCCGGCGATGCACAACTCGAACCGCGAAAGCCGCAATGAGCTTTGTGCAAGCTGCGCAGAAGAAACAAGGCACTAAACCGGCAAATGTCCAGCTAATCTCCAACGTGAAAAGGCTCAGCAAGGAAAGCTCTTGCTAACAGCCCAGAAGCATTGCGACGCTTCTCTGGATGATTTGCCCACCAACACTTCACATCAGCTCAAGCCGGCTGCCCGGAGGAAAAGAGGCTAGGAAAGATCGTAGCAGGCACGGTTGTTGCTGCACGAGAAGTGCCTGCTCCGGAGGCTTCTTGCGAGCAGCGCTAAAAGCACGCGAACATCGCGTTTCTGTGCTTTCCTGAACAGCTTGCGCTGGGACAGTTACAGCCGTGTTTTGCAAGCTGTCCGGGGTTCTGAGGCACTAAAAGTGCGGATGTGTGGCGACTGTGCAAGACGAGAACCGGCTGCTCTGAAAGCCCTTCCTGCTCGTCACGTACGCTTTCTAGCAGCTCTACGGACACACACGCGTCAGCCTCTTTACTGTCCTACACAGCTAGCACGCTGGCAGTTACCGTCAACTTGGAAGCAGCCGCGCAGAAGGCAGTCGCCCTGCAACCGGCGAACAGCGCACATTCGCGGCTACACGCGAGCTGGCCGCACTCGGAGCTTTCGCGGCTCTTCTCTCGCTCTTTCCCGCAGAGCTCCGGCGATGCACAACTCGAACCGCGAAAGCCGCAATGAGCTTTGTGCAAGCTGCGCAGAAGAAACAAGGCACTAAACCGGCAAATGTCCAGCTAATCTCCAACGTGAAAAGGCTCAGCAAGGAAAGCTCTTGCTAACAGCCCAGAAGCATTGCGACGCTTCTCTGGATGATTTGCCCACCAACACTTCACATCAGCTCAAGCCGGCTGCCCGGAGGAAAAGAGGCTAGGAAAGATCGTAGCAGGCACGGTTGTTGCTGCACGAGAAGTGCCTGCTCCGGAGGCTTCTTGCGAGCAGCGCTAAAAGCACGCGAACATCGCGTTTCTGTGCTTTCCTGAACAGCTTGCGCTGGGACAGTTACAGCCGTGTTTTGCAAGCTGTCCGGGGTTCTGAGGCACTAAAAGTGCGGATGTGTGGCGACTGTCCAAGACGAGAACCGGCTGCTCTGAAAGCCCTTCCTGCTCGTCACGTACGCTTTCTAGCAGCTCTACGGACACACACGCGTCAGCCTCTTCACTGTCCTACACAGCTAGCACGCTGGCAGTTACCGTCAACTTGGAAGCAGCCGCGCAGAAGGCAGTCGCCCTGCAACCGGCGAACAGCGCACATTCGCGGCTACACGCGAGCTGGCCGCACTCGGAGCTTTCGCGGCTCTTCTCTCGCTCTTTCCCGCAGAGCTCCGGCGATGCACAACTCGAACCGCGAAAGCCGCAATGAGCTTTGTGCAAGCTGCGCAGAAGAAACAAGGCACTAAACCGGCAAATGTCCAGCTAATCTCCAACGTGAAAAGGGTCAGCAAGGAAAGCTCTTGCTAACAGCCCAGAAGCATTGCGACGCTTCTCTGGATGATTTGCCCACCAACACTTCACATCAGCTCAAGCCGGCTGCCCGGAGGAAAAGAGGCTAGGAAAGATCGTAGCAGGCACGGTTGTTGCTGCACGAGAAGTGCCTGCTCCGGAGGCTTCTTGCGAGCAGCGCTAAAAGCACGCGAACATCGCGTTTCTGTGCTTTCCTGAACAGCTTGCGCTGGGACAGTTACAGCCGTGTTTTGCAAGCTGTCCGGGGTTCTGAGGCACTAAAAGTGCGGATGTGTGGCGACTGTGCAAGACGAGAACCGGCTGCTCTGAAAGCCCTTCCTGCTCGTCACGTACGCTTTCTAGCAGCTCTACGGACACACACGCGTCAGCCTCTTCACTGTCCTACACAGCTAGCACGCTGGCAGTTACCGTCAACTTGGAAGCAGCCGCGCAGAAGGCAGTCGCCCTGCAACCGGCGAACAGCGCACATTCGCGGCTACACGCGAGCTGGCCGCACTCGGAGCTTTCGCGGCTCTTCTCTCGCTCTTTCCCGCAGAGCTCCGGCGATGCACAACTCGAACCGCGAAAGCCGCAATGAGCTTTGTGCAAGCTGCGCAGAAGAAACAAGGCACTAAACCGGCAAATGTCCAGCTAATCTCCAACGTGAAAAGGCTCAGCAAGGAAAGCTCTTGCTAACAGCCCAGAAGCATTGCGACGCTTCTCTGGATGATTTGCCCACCAACACTTCACATCAGCTCAAGCCGGCTGCCCGGAGGAAAAGAGGCTAGGAAAGATCGTAGCAGGCACGGTTGTTGCTGCACGAGAAGTGCCTGCTCCGGAGGCTTCTTGCGAGCAGCGCTAAAAGCACGCGAACATCGCGTTTCTGTGCTTTCCTGAACAGCTTGCGCTGGGACAGTTACAGCCGTGTTTTGCAAGCTGTCCGGGGTTCTGAGGCACTAAAAGTGCGGATGTGTGGCGACTGTGCAAGACGAGAACCGGCTGCTCTGAAAGCCCTTCCTGCTCGTCACGTACGCTTTCTAGCAGCTCTACGGACACACACGCGTCAGCCTCTTTACTGTCCTACACAGCTAGCACGCTGGCAGTTACCGTCAACTTGGAAGCAGCCGCGCAGAAGGCAGTCGCCCTGCAACCGGCGAACAGCGCACATTCGCGGCTACACGCGAGCTGGCCGCACTCGGAGCTTTCGCGGCTCTTCTCTCGCTCTTTCCCGCAGAGCTCCGGCGATGCACAACTCGAACCGCGAAAGCCGCAATGAGCTTTGTGCAAGCTGCGCAGAAGAAACAAGGCACTAAACCGGCAAATGTCCAGCTAATCTCCAACGTGAAAAGGCTCAGCAAGGAAAGCTCTTGCTAACAGCCCAGAAGCATTGCGACGCTTCTCTGGATGATTTGCCCACCAACACTTCACATCAGCTCAAGCCGGCTGCCCGGAGGAAAAGAGGCTAGGAAAGATCGTAGCAGGCACGGTTGTTGCTGCACGAGAAGTGCCTGCTCCGGAGGCTTCTTGCGAGCAGCGCTAAAAGCACGCGAACATCGCGTTTCTGTGCTTTCCTGAACAGCTTGCGCTGGGACAGTTACAGCCGTGTTTTGCAAGCTGTCCGGGGTTCTGAGGCACTAAAAGTGCGGATGTGTGGCGACTGTCCAAGACGAGAACCGGCTGCTCTGAAAGCCCTTCCTGCTCGTCACGTACGCTTTCTAGCAGCTCTACGGACACACACGCGTCAGCCTCTTCACTGTCCTACACAGCTAGCACGCTGGCAGTTACCGTCAACTTGGAAGCAGCCGCGCAGAAGGCAGTCGCCCTGCAACCGGCGAACAGCGCACATTCGCGGCTACACGCGAGCTGGCCGCACTCGGAGCTTTCGCGGCTCTTCTCTCGCTCTTTCCCGCAGAGCTCCGGCGATGCACAACTCGAACCGCGAAAGCCGCAATGAGCTTTGTGCAAGCTGCGCAGAAGAAACAAGGCACTAAACCGGCAAATGTCCAGCTAATCTCCAACGTGAAAAGGCTCAGCAAGGAAAGCTCTTGCTAACAGCCCAGAAGCATTGCGACGCTTCTCTGGATGATTTGCCCACCAACACTTCACATCAGCTCAAGCCGGCTGCCCGGAGGAAAAGAGGCTAGGAAAGATCGTAGCAGGCACGGTTGTTGCTGCACGAGAAGTGCCTGCTCCGGAGGCTTCTTGCGAGCAGCGCTAAAAGCACGCGAACATCGCGTTTCTGTGCTTTCCTGAACAGCTTGCGCTGGGACAGTTACAGCCGTGTTTTGCAAGCTGTCCGGGGTTCTGAGGCACTAAAAGTGCGGATGTGTGGCGACTGTGCAAGACGAGAACCGGCTGCTCTGAAAGCCCTTCCTGCTCGTCACGTACGCTTTCTAGCAGCTCTACGGACACACACGCGTCAGCCTCTTCACTGTCCTACACAGCTAGCACGCTGGCAGTTACCGTCAACTTGGAAGCAGCCGCGCAGAAGGCACTCGCCCTGCAACCGGCGAACAGCGCACATTCGCGGCTACACGCGAGCTGGCCGCACTCGGAGCTTTCGCGGCTCTTCTCTCGCTCTTTCCCGCAGAGCTCCGGCGATGCACAACTCGAACCGCGAAAGCCGCAATGAGCTTTGTGCAAGCTGCGCAGAAGAAACAAGGCACTAAACCGGCAAATGTCCAGCTAATCTCCAACGTGAAAAGGCTCAGCAAGGAAAGCTCTTGCTAACAGCCCAGAAGCATTGCGACGCTTCTCTGGATGATTTGCCCACCAACACTTCACATCAGCTCAAGCCGGCTGCCCGGAGGAAAAGAGGCTAGGAAAGATCGTAGCAGGCACGGTTGTTGCTGCACGAGAAGTGCCTGCTCCGGAGGCTTCTTGCGAGCAGCGCTAAAAGCACGCGAACATCGCGTTTCTGTGCTTTCCTGAACAGCTTGCGCTGGGACAGTTACAGCCGTGTTTTGCAAGCTGTCCGGGGTTCTGAGGCACTAAAAGTGCGGATGTGTGGCGACTGTGCAAGACGAGAACCGGCTGCTCTGAAAGCCCTTCCTGCTCGTCACGTACGCTTTCTAGCAGCTCTACGGACACACACGCGTCAGCCTCTTCACTGTCCTACACAGCTAGCACGCTGGCAGTTACCGTCAACTTGGAAGCAGCCGCGCAGAAGGCAGTCGCCCTGCAACCGGCGAACAGCGCACATTCGCGGCTACACGCGAGCTGGCCGCACTCGGAGCTTTCGCGGCTCTTCTCTCGCTCTTTCCCGCAGAGCTCCGGCGATGCACAACTCGAACCGCGAAAGCCGCAATGAGCTTTGTGCAAGCTGCGCAGAAGAAACAAGGCACTAAACCGGCAAATGTCCAGCTAATCTCCAACGTGAAAAGGGTCAGCAAGGAAAGCTCTTGCTAACAGCCCAGAAGCATTGCGACGCTTCTCTGGATGATTTGCCCACCAACACTTCACATCAGCTCAAGCCGGCTGCCCGGAGGAAAAGAGGCTAGGAAAGATCGTAGCAGGCACGGTTGTTGCTGCACGAGAAGTGCCTGCTCCGGAGGCTTCTTGCGAGCAGCGCTAAAAGCACGCGAACATCGCGTTTCTGTGCTTTCCTGAACAGCTTGCGCTGGGACAGTTACAGCCGTGTTTTGCAAGCTGTCCGGGGTTCTGAGGCACTAAAAGTGCGGATGTGTGGCGACTGTGCAAGACGAGAACCGGCTGCTCTGAAAGCCCTTCCTGCTCGTCACGTACGCTTTCTAGCAGCTCTACGGACACACACGCGTCAGCCTCTTCACTGTCCTACACAGCTAGCACGCTGGCAGTTACCGTCAACTTGGAAGCAGCCGCGCAGAAGGCACTCGCCCTGCAACCGGCGAACAGCGCACATTCGCGGCTACACGCGAGCTGGCCGCACTCGGAGCTTTCGCGGCTCTTCTCTCGCTCTTTCCCGCAGAGCTCCGGCGATGCACAACTCGAACCGCGAAAGCCGCAATGAGCTTTGTGCAAGCTGCGCAGAAGAAACAAGGCACTAAACCGGCAAATGTCCAGCTAATCTCCAACGTGAAAAGGCTCAGCAAGGAAAGCTCTTGCTAACAGCCCAGAAGCATTGCGACGCTTCTCTGGATGATTTGCCCACCAACACTTCACATCAGCTCAAGCCGGCTGCCCGGAGGAAAAGAGGCTAGGAAAGATCGTAGCAGGCACGGTTGTTGCTGCACGAGAAGTGCCTGCTCCGGAGGCTTCTTGCGAGCAGCGCTAAAAGCACGCGAACATCGCGTTTCTGTGCTTTCCTGAACAGCTTGCGCTGGGACAGTTACAGCCGTGTTTTGCAAGCTGTCCGGGGTTCTGAGGCACTAAAAGTGCGGATGTGTGGCGACTGTGCAAGACGAGAACCGGCTGCTCTGAAAGCCCTTCCTGCTCGTCACGTACGCTTTCTAGCAGCTCTACGGACACACACGCGTCAGCCTCTTCACTGTCCTACACAGCTAGCACGCTGGCAGTTACCGTCAACTTGGAAGCAGCCGCGCAGAAGGCAGTCGCCCTGCAACCGGCGAACAGCGCACATTCGCGGCTACACGCGAGCTGGCCGCACTCGGAGCTTTCGCGGCTCTTCTCTCGCTCTTTCCCGCAGAGCTCCGGCGATGCACAACTCGAACCGCGAAAGCCGCAATGAGCTTTGTGCAAGCTGCGCAGAAGAAACAAGGCACTAAACCGGCAAATGTCCAGCTAATCTCCAACGTGAAAAGGCTCAGCAAGGAAAGCTCTTGCTAACAGCCCAGAAGCATTGCGACGCTTCTCTGGATGATTTGCCCACCAACACTTCACATCAGCTCAAGCCGGCTGCCCGGAGGAAAAGAGGCTAGGAAAGATCGTAGCAGGCACGGTTGTTGCTGCACGAGAAGTGCCTGCTCCGGAGGCTTCTTGCGAGCAGCGCTAAAAGCACGCGAACATCGCGTTTCTGTGCTTTCCTGAACAGCTTGCGCTGGGACAGTTACAGCCGTGTTTTGCAAGCTGTCCGGGGTTCTGAGGCACTAAAAGTGCGGATGTGTGGCGACTGTGCAAGACGAGAACCGGCTGCTCTGAAAGCCCTTCCTGCTCGTCACGTACGCTTTCTAGCAGCTCTACGGACACACACGCGTCAGCCTCTTCACTGTCCTACACAGCTAGCACGCTGGCAGTTACCGTCAACTTGGAAGCAGCCGCGCAGAAGGCAGTCGCCCTGCAACCGGCGAACAGCGCACATTCGCGGCTACACGCGAGCTGGCCGCACTCGGAGCTTTCGCGGCTCTTCTCTCGCTCTTTCCCGCAGAGCTCCGGCGATGCACAACTCGAACCGCGAAAGCCGCAATGAGCTTTGTGGAAGCTGCGCAGAAGAAACAAGGCACTAAACCGGCAAATGTCCAGCTAATCTCCAACGTGAAAAGGCTCAGCAAGGAAAGCTCTTGCTAACAGCCCAGAAGCATTGCGACGCTTCTCTGGATGATTTGCCCACCAACACTTCACATCAGCTCAAGCCGGCTGCCCGGAGGAAAAGAGGCTAGGAAAGATCGTAGCAGGCACGGTTGTTGCTGCACGAGAAGTGCCTGCTCCGGAGGCTTCTTGCGAGCAGCGCTAAAAGCACGCGAACATCGCGTTTCTGTGCTTTCCTGAACAGCTTGCGCTGGGACAGTTACAGCCGTGTTTTGCAAGCTGTCCGGGGTTCTGAGGCACTAAAAGTGCGGATGTGTGGCGACTGTGCAAGACGAGAACCGGCTGCTCTGAAAGCCCTTCCTGCTCGTCACGTACGCTTTCTAGCAGCTCTACGGACACACACGCGTCAGCCTCTTCACTGTCCTACACAGCTAGCACGCTGGCAGTTACCGTCAACTTGGAAGCAGCCGCGCAGAAGGCAGTCGCCCTGCAACCGGCGAACAGCGCACATTCGCGGCTACACGCGAGCTGGCCGCACTCGGAGCTTTCGCGGCTCTTCTCTCGCTCTTTCCCGCAGAGCTCCGGCGATGCACAACTCGAACCGCGAAAGCCGCAATGAGCTTTGTGCAAGCTGCGCAGAAGAAACAAGGCACTAAACCGGCAAATGTCCAGCTAATCTCCAACGTGAAAAGGCTCAGCAAGGAAAGCTCTTGCTAACAGCCCAGAAGCATTGCGACGCTTCTCTGGATGATTTGCCCACCAACACTTCACATCAGCTCAAGCCGGCTGCCCGGAGGAAAAGAGGCTAGGAAAGATCGTAGCAGGCACGGTTGTTGCTGCACGAGAAGTGCCTGCTCCGGAGGCTTCTTGCGAGCAGCGCTAAAAGCACGCGAACATCGCGTTTCTGTGCTTTCCTGAACAGCTTGCGCTGGGACAGTTACAGCCGTGTTTTGCAAGCTGTCCGGGGTTCTGAGGCACTAAAAGTGCGGATGTGTGGCGACTGTGCAAGACGAGAACCGGCTGCTCTGAAAGCCCTTCCTGCTCGTCACGTACGCTTTCTAGCAGCTCTACGGACACACACGCGTCAGCCTCTTCACTGTCCTACACAGCTAGCACGCTGGCAGTTACCGTCAACTTGGAAGCAGCCGCGCAGAAGGCACTCGCCCTGCAACCGGCGAACAGCGCACATTCGCGGCTACACGCGAGCTGGCCGCACTCGGAGCTTTCGCGGCTCTTCTCTCGCTCTTTCCCGCAGAGCTCCGGCGATGCACAACTCGAACCGCGAAAGCCGCAATGAGCTTTGTGCAAGCTGCGCAGAAGAAACAAGGCACTAAACCGGCAAATGTCCAGCTAATCTCCAACGTGAAAAGGGTCAGCAAGGAAAGCTCTTGCTAACAGCCCAGAAGCATTGCGACGCTTCTCTGGATGATTTGCCCACCAACACTTCACATCAGCTCAAGCCGGCTGCCCGGAGGAAAAGAGGCTAGGAAAGATCGTAGCAGGCACGGTTGTTGCTGCACGAGAAGTGCCTGCTCCGGAGGCTTCTTGCGAGCAGCGCTAAAAGCACGCGAACATCGCGTTTCTGTGCTTTCCTGAACAGCTTGCGCTGGGACAGTTACAGCCGTGTTTTGCAAGCTGTCCGGGGTTCTGAGGCACTAAAAGTGCGGATGTGTGGCGACTGTGCAAGACGAGAACCGGCTGCTCTGAAAGCCCTTCCTGCTCGTCACGTACGCTTTCTAGCAGCTCTACGGACACACACGCGTCAGCCTCTTCACTGTCCTACACAGCTAGCACGCTGGCAGTTACCGTCAACTTGGAAGCAGCCGCGCAGAAGGCACTCGCCCTGCAACCGGCGAACAGCGCACATTCGCGGCTACACGCGAGCTGGCCGCACTCGGAGCTTTCGCGGCTCTTCTCTCGCTCTTTCCCGCAGAGCTCCGGCGATGCACAACTCGAACCGCGAAAGCCGCAATGAGCTTTGTGCAAGCTGCGCAGAAGAAACAAGGCACTAAACCGGCAAATGTCCAGCTAATCTCCAACGTGAAAAGGCTCAGCAAGGAAAGCTCTTGCTAACAGCCCAGAAGCATTGCGACGCTTCTCTGGATGATTTGCCCACCAACACTTCACATCAGCTCAAGCCGGCTGCCCGGAGGAAAAGAGGCTAGGAAAGATCGTAGCAGGCACGGTTGTTGCTGCACGAGAAGTGCCTGCTCCGGAGGCTTCTTGCGAGCAGCGCTAAAAGCACGCGAACATCGCGTTTCTGTGCTTTCCTGAACAGCTTGCGCTGGGACAGTTACAGCCGTGTTTTGCAAGCTGTCCGGGGTTCTGAGGCACTAAAAGTGCGGATGTGTGGCGACTGTGCAAGACGAGAACCGGCTGCTCTGAAAGCCCTTCCTGCTCGTCACGTACGCTTTCTAGCAGCTCTACGGACACACGCGTCAGCCTCTTCACTGTCCTACACAGCTAGCACGCTGGCAGTTACCGTCAACTTGGAAGCAGCCGCGCAGAAGGCAGTCGCCCTGCAACCGGCGAACAGCGCACATTCGCGGCTACACGCGAGCTGGCCGCACTCGGAGCTTTCGCGGCTCTTCTCTCGCTCTTTCCCGCAGAGCTCCGGCGATGCACAACTCGAACCGCGAAAGCCGCAATGAGCTTTGTGCAAGCTGCGCAGAAGAAACAAGGCACTAAACCGGCAAATGTCCAGCTAATCTCCAACGTGAAAAGGCTCAGCAAGGAAAGCTCTTGCTAACAGCCCAGAAGCATTGCGACGCTTCTCTGGATGATTTGCCCACCAACACTTCACATCAGCTCAAGCCGGCTGCCCGGAGGAAAAGAGGCTAGGAAAGATCGTAGCAGGCACGGTTGTTGCTGCACGAGAAGTGCCTGCTCCGGAGGCTTCTTGCGAGCAGCGCTAAAAGCACGCGAACATCGCGTTTCTGTGCTTTCCTGAACAGCTTGCGCTGGGACAGTTACAGCCGTGTTTTGCAAGCTGTCCGGGGTTCTGAGGCACTAAAAGTGCGGATGTGTGGCGACTGTCCAAGACGAGAACCGGCTGCTCTGAAAGCCCTTCCTGCTCGTCACGTACGCTTTCTAGCAGCTCTACGGACACACACGCGTCAGCCTCTTCACTGTCCTACACAGCTAGCACGCTGGCAGTTACCGTCAACTTGGAAGCAGCCGCGCAGAAGGCAGTCGCCCTGCAACCGGCGAACAGCGCACATTCGCGGCTACACGCGAGCTGGCCGCACTCGGAGCTTTCGCGGCTCTTCTCTCGCTCTTTCCCGCAGAGCTCCGGCGATGCACAACTCGAACCGCGAAAGCCGCAATGAGCTTTGTGCAAGCTGCGCAGAAGAAACAAGGCACTAAACCGGCAAATGTCCAGCTAATCTCCAACGTGAAAAGGGTCAGCAAGGAAAGCTCTTGCTAACAGCCCAGAAGCATTGCGACGCTTCTCTGGATGATTTGCCCACCAACACTTCACATCAGCTCAAGCCGGCTGCCCGGAGGAAAAGAGGCTAGGAAAGATCGTAGCAGGCACGGTTGTTGCTGCACGAGAAGTGCCTGCTCCGGAGGCTTCTTGCGAGCAGCGCTAAAAGCACGCGAACATCGCGTTTCTGTGCTTTCCTGAACAGCTTGCGCTGGGACAGTTACAGCCGTGTTTTGCAAGCTGTCCGGGGTTCTGAGGCACTAAAAGTGCGGATGTGTGGCGACTGTGCAAGACGAGAACCGGCTGCTCTGAAAGCCCTTCCTGCTCGTCACGTACGCTTTCTAGCAGCTCTACGGACACACACGCGTCAGCCTCTTCACTGTCCTACACAGCTAGCACGCTGGCAGTTACCGTCAACTTGGAAGCAGCCGCGCAGAAGGCACTCGCCCTGCAACCGGCGAACAGCGCACATTCGCGGCTACACGCGAGCTGGCCGCACTCGGAGCTTTCGCGGCTCTTCTCTCGCTCTTTCCCGCAGAGCTCCGGCGATGCACAACTCGAACCGCGAAAGCCGCAATGAGCTTTGTGCAAGCTGCGCAGAAGAAACAAGGCACTAAACCGGCAAATGTCCAGCTAATCTCCAACGTGAAAAGGGTCAGCAAGGAAAGCTCTTGCTAACAGCCCAGAAGCATTGCGACGCTTCTCTGGATGATTTGCCCACCAACACTTCACATCAGCTCAAGCCGGCTGCCCGGAGGAAAAGAGGCTAGGAAAGATCGTAGCAGGCACGGTTGTTGCTGCACGAGAAGTGCCTGCTCCGGAGGCTTCTTGCGAGCAGCGCTAAAAGCACGCGAACATCGCGTTTCTGTGCTTTCCTGAACAGCTTGCGCTGGGACAGTTACAGCCGTGTTTTGCAAGCTGTCCGGGGTTCTGAGGCACTAAAAGTGCGGATGTGTGGCGACTGTGCAAGACGAGAACCGGCTGCTCTGAAAGCCCTTCCTGCTCGTCACGTACGCTTTCTAGCAGCTCTACGGACACACACGCGTCAGCCTCTTCACTGTCCTACACAGCTAGCACGCTGGCAGTTACCGTCAACTTGGAAGCAGCCGCGCAGAAGGCAGTCGCCCTGCAACCGGCGAACAGCGCACATTCGCGGCTACACGCGAGCTGGCCGCACTCGGAGCTTTCGCGGCTCTTCTCTCGCTCTTTCCCGCAGAGCTCCGGCGATGCACAACTCGAACCGCGAAAGCCGCAATGAGCTTTGTGGAAGCTGCGCAGAAGAAACAAGGCACTAAACCGGCAAATGTCCAGCTAATCTCCAACGTGAAAAGGCTCAGCAAGGAAAGCTCTTGCTAACAGCCCAGAAGCATTGCGACGCTTCTCTGGATGATTTGCCCACCAACACTTCACATCAGCTCAAGCCGGCTGCCCGGAGGAAAAGAGGCTAGGAAAGATCGTAGCAGGCACGGTTGTTGCTGCACGAGAAGTGCCTGCTCCGGAGGCTTCTTGCGAGCAGCGCTAAAAGCACGCGAACATCGCGTTTCTGTGCTTTCCTGAACAGCTTGCGCTGGGACAGTTACAGCCGTGTTTTGCAAGCTGTCCGGGGTTCTGAGGCACTAAAAGTGCGGATGTGTGGCGACTGTGCAAGACGAGAACCGGCTGCTCTGAAAGCCCTTCCTGCTCGTCACGTACGCTTTCTAGCAGCTCTACGGACACACACGCGTCAGCCTCTTCACTGTCCTACACAGCTAGCACGCTGGCAGTTACCGTCAACTTGGAAGCAGCCGCGCAGAAGGCAGTCGCCCTGCAACCGGCGAACAGCGCACATTCGCGGCTACACGCGAGCTGGCCGCACTCGGAGCTTTCGCGGCTCTTCTCTCGCTCTTTCCCGCAGAGCTCCGGCGATGCACAACTCGAACCGCGAAAGCCGCAATGAGCTTTGTGCAAGCTGCGCAGAAGAAACAAGGCACTAAACCGGCAAATGTCCAGCTAATCTCCAACGTGAAAAGGCTCAGCAAGGAAAGCTCTTGCTAACAGCCCAGAAGCATTGCGACGCTTCTCTGGATGATTTGCCCACCAACACTTCACATCAGCTCAAGCCGGCTGCCCGGAGGAAAAGAGGCTAGGAAAGATCGTAGCAGGCACGGTTGTTGCTGCACGAGAAGTGCCTGCTCCGGAGGCTTCTTGCGAGCAGCGCTAAAAGCACGCGAACATCGCGTTTCTGTGCTTTCCTGAACAGCTTGCGCTGGGACAGTTACAGCCGTGTTTTGCAAGCTGTCCGGGGTTCTGAGGCACTAAAAGTGCGGATGTGTGGCGACTGTGCAAGACGAGAACCGGCTGCTCTGAAAGCCCTTCCTGCTCGTCACGTACGCTTTCTAGCAGCTCTACGGACACACACGCGTCAGCCTCTTCACTGTCCTACACAGCTAGCACGCTGGCAGTTACCGTCAACTTGGAAGCAGCCGCGCAGAAGGCAGTCGCCCTGCAACCGGCGAACAGCGCACATTCGCGGCTACACGCGAGCTGGCCGCACTCGGAGCTTTCGCGGCTCTTCTCTCGCTCTTTCCCGCAGAGCTCCGGCGATGCACAACTCGAACCGCGAAAGCCGCAATGAGCTTTGTGCAAGCTGCGCAGAAGAAACAAGGCACTAAACCGGCAAATGTCCAGCTAATCTCCAACGTGAAAAGGCTCAGCAAGGAAAGCTCTTGCTAACAGCCCAGAAGCATTGCGACGCTTCTCTGGATGATTTGCCCACCAACACTTCACATCAGCTCAAGCCGGCTGCCCGGAGGAAAAGAGGCTAGGAAAGATCGTAGCAGGCACGGTTGTTGCTGCACGAGAAGTGCCTGCTCCGGAGGCTTCTTGCGAGCAGCGCTAAAAGCACGCGAACATCGCGTTTCTGTGCTTTCCTGAACAGCTTGCGCTGGGACAGTTACAGCCGTGTTTTGCAAGCTGTCCGGGGTTCTGAGGCACTAAAAGTGCGGATGTGTGGCGACTGTGCAAGACGAGAACCGGCTGCTCTGAAAGCCCTTCCTGCTCGTCACGTACGCTTTCTAGCAGCTCTACGGACACACACGCGTCAGCCTCTTCACTGTCCTACACAGCTAGCACGCTGGCAGTTACCGTCAACTTGGAAGCAGCCGCGCAGAAGGCAGTCGCCCTGCAACCGGCGAACAGCGCACATTCGCGGCTACACGCGAGCTGGCCGCACTCGGAGCTTTCGCGGCTCTTCTCTCGCTCTTTCCCGCAGAGCTCCGGCGATGCACAACTCGAACCGCGAAAGCCGCAATGAGCTTTGTGGAAGCTGCGCAGAAGAAACAAGGCACTAAACCGGCAAATGTCCAGCTAATCTCCAACGTGAAAAGGCTCAGCAAGGAAAGCTCTTGCTAACAGCCCAGAAGCATTGCGACGCTTCTCTGGATGATTTGCCCACCAACACTTCACATCAGCTCAAGCCGGCTGCCCGGAGGAAAAGAGGCTAGGAAAGATCGTAGCAGGCACGGTTGTTGCTGCACGAGAAGTGCCTGCTCCGGAGGCTTCTTGCGAGCAGCGCTAAAAGCACGCGAACATCGCGTTTCTGTGCTTTCCTGAACAGCTTGCGCTGGGACAGTTACAGCCGTGTTTTGCAAGCTGTCCGGGGTTCTGAGGCACTAAAAGTGCGGATGTGTGGCGACTGTGCAAGACGAGAACCGGCTGCTCTGAAAGCCCTTCCTGCTCGTCACGTACGCTTTCTAGCAGCTCTACGGACACACACGCGTCAGCCTCTTCACTGTCCTACACAGCTAGCACGCTGGCAGTTACCGTCAACTTGGAAGCAGCCGCGCAGAAGGCAGTCGCCCTGCAACCGGCGAACAGCGCACATTCGCGGCTACACGCGAGCTGGCCGCACTCGGAGCTTTCGCGGCTCTTCTCTCGCTCTTTCCCGCAGAGCTCCGGCGATGCACAACTCGAACCGCGAAAGCCGCAATGAGCTTTGTGCAAGCTGCGCAGAAGAAACAAGGCACTAAACCGGCAAATGTCCAGCTAATCTCCAACGTGAAAAGGCTCAGCAAGGAAAGCTCTTGCTAACAGCCCAGAAGCATTGCGACGCTTCTCTGGATGATTTGCCCACCAACACTTCACATCAGCTCAAGCCGGCTGCCCGGAGGAAAAGAGGCTAGGAAAGATCGTAGCAGGCACGGTTGTTGCTGCACGAGAAGTGCCTGCTCCGGAGGCTTCTTGCGAGCAGCGCTAAAAGCACGCGAACATCGCGTTTCTGTGCTTTCCTGAACAGCTTGCGCTGGGACAGTTACAGCCGTGTTTTGCAAGCTGTCCGGGGTTCTGAGGCA
Organism: Chlamydotis macqueenii; assembly: GCF_036417535.1. Classification (NCBI taxonomy): domain Eukaryota; kingdom Metazoa; phylum Chordata; class Aves; order Otidiformes; family Otididae; genus Chlamydotis; species Chlamydotis macqueenii. Next base: position 138,332 of record NW_028239129.1, read on the forward strand.
CTAAAAGTGCGGATGTGTGGCGACTGTGCAAGACGAGAACCGGCTGCTCTGAAAGCCCTTCCTGCTCGTCACGTACGCTTTCTAGCAGCTCTACGGACACACACGCGTCAGCCTCTTCACTGTCCTACACAGCTAGCACGCTGGCAGTTACCGTCAACTTGGAAGCAGCCGCGCAGAAGGCAGTCGCCCTGCAACCGGCGAACAGCGCACATTCGCGGCTACACGCGAGCTGGCCGCACTCGGAGCTTTCGCGGCTCTTCTCTCGCTCTTTCCCGCAGAGCTCCGGCGATGCACAAATCGAACCGCGAAAGCCGCAATGAGCTTTGTGCAAGCTGCGCAGAAGAAACAAGGCACTAAACCGGCAAATGTCCAGCTAATCTCCAACGTGAAAAGGCTCAGCAAGGAAAGCTCTTGCTAACAGCCCAGAAGCATTGCGACGCTTCTCTGGATGATTTGCCCACCAACACTTCACATCAGCTCAAGCCGGCTGCCCGGAGGAAAAGAGGCTAGGAAAGATCGTAGCAGGCACGGTTGTTGCTGCACGAGAAGTGCCTGCTCCGGAGGCTTCTTGCGAGCAGCGCTAAAAGCACGCGAACATCGCGTTTCTGTGCTTTCCTGAACAGCTTGCGCTGGGACAGTTACAGCCGTGTTTTGCAAGCTGTCCGGGGTTCTGAGGCACTAAAAGTGCGGATGTGTGGCGACTGTCCAAGACGAGAACCGGCTGCTCTGAAAGCCCTTCCTGCTCGTCACGTACGCTTTCTAGCAGCTCTACGGACACACACGCGTCAGCCTCTTCACTGTCCTACACAGCTAGCACGCTGGCAGTTACCGTCAACTTGGAAGCAGCCGCGCAGAAGGCACTCGCCCTGCAACCGGCGAACAGCGCACATTCGCGGCTACACGCGAGCTGGCCGCACTCGGAGCTTTCGCGGCTCTTCTCTCGCTCTTTCCCGCAGAGCTCCGGCGATGCACAACTCGAACCGCGAAAGCCGCAATGAGCTTTGTGCAAGCTGCGCAGAAGAAACAAGGCACTAAACCGGCAAATGTCCAGCTAATCTCCAACGTGAAAAGGCTCAGCAAGGAAAGCTCTTGCTAACAGCCCAGAAGCATTGCGACGCTTCTCTGGATGATTTGCCCACCAACACTTCACATCAGCTCAAGCCGGCTGCCCGGAGGAAAAGAGGCTAGGAAAGATCGTAGCAGGCACGGTTGTTGCTGCACGAGAAGTGCCTGCTCCGGAGGCTTCTTGCGAGCAGCGCTAAAAGCACGCGAACATCGCGTTTCTGTGCTTTCCTGAACAGCTTGCGCTGGGACAGTTACAGCCGTGTTTTGCAAGCTGTCCGGGGTTCTGAGGCACTAAAAGTGCGGATGTGTGGCGACTGTGCAAGACGAGAACCGGCTGCTCTGAAAGCCCTTCCTGCTCGTCACGTACGCTTTCTAGCAGCTCTACGGACACACACGCGTCAGCCTCTTCACTGTCCTACACAGCTAGCACGCTGGCAGTTACCGTCAACTTGGAAGCAGCCGCGCAGAAGGCACTCGCCCTGCAACCGGCGAACAGCGCACATTCGCGGCTACACGCGAGCTGGCCGCACTCGGAGCTTTCGCGGCTCTTCTCTCGCTCTTTCCCGCAGAGCTCCGGCGATGCACAACTCGAACCGCGAAAGCCGCAATGAGCTTTGTGCAAGCTGCGCAGAAGAAACAAGGCACTAAACCGGCAAATGTCCAGCTAATCTCCAACGTGAAAAGGGTCAGCAAGGAAAGCTCTTGCTAACAGCCCAGAAGCATTGCGACGCTTCTCTGGATGATTTGCCCACCAACACTTCACATCAGCTCAAGCCGGCTGCCCGGAGGAAAAGAGGCTAGGAAAGATCGTAGCAGGCACGGTTGTTGCTGCACGAGAAGTGCCTGCTCCGGAGGCTTCTTGCGAGCAGCGCTAAAAGCACGCGAACATCGCGTTTCTGTGCTTTCCTGAACAGCTTGCGCTGGGACAGTTACAGCCGTGTTTTGCAAGCTGTCCGGGGTTCTGAGGCACTAAAAGTGCGGATGTGTGGCGACTGTCCAAGACGAGAACCGGCTGCTCTGAAAGCCCTTCCTGCTCGTCACGTACGCTTTCTAGCAGCTCTACGGACACACACGCGTCAGCCTCTTCACTGTCCTACACAGCTAGCACGCTGGCAGTTACCGTCAACTTGGAAGCAGCCGCGCAGAAGGCAGTCGCCCTGCAACCGGCGAACAGCGCACATTCGCGGCTACACGCGAGCTGGCCGCACTCGGAGCTTTCGCGGCTCTTCTCTCGCTCTTTCCCGCAGAGCTCCGGCGATGCACAACTCGAACCGCGAAAGCCGCAATGAGCTTTGTGCAAGCTGCGCAGAAGAAACAAGGCACTAAACCGGCAAATGTCCAGCTAATCTCCAACGTGAAAAGGGTCAGCAAGGAAAGCTCTTGCTAACAGCCCAGAAGCATTGCGACGCTTCTCTGGATGATTTGCCCACCAACACTTCACATCAGCTCAAGCCGGCTGCCCGGAGGAAAAGAGGCTAGGAAAGATCGTAGCAGGCACGGTTGTTGCTGCACGAGAAGTGCCTGCTCCGGAGGCTTCTTGCGAGCAGCGCTAAAAGCACGCGAACATCGCGTTTCTGTGCTTTCCTGAACAGCTTGCGCTGGGACAGTTACAGCCGTGTTTTGCAAGCTGTCCGGGGTTCTGAGGCACTAAAAGTGCGGATGTGTGGCGACTGTGCAAGACGAGAACCGGCTGCTCTGAAAGCCCTTCCTGCTCGTCACGTACGCTTTCTAGCAGCTCTACGGACACACACGCGTCAGCCTCTTCACTGTCCTACACAGCTAGCACGCTGGCAGTTACCGTCAACTTGGAAGCAGCCGCGCAGAAGGCAGTCGCCCTGCAACCGGCGAACAGCGCACATTCGCGGCTACACGCGAGCTGGCCGCACTCGGAGCTTTCGCGGCTCTTCTCTCGCTCTTTCCCGCAGAGCTCCGGCGATGCACAAATCGAACCGCGAAAGCCGCAATGAGCTTTGTGCAAGCTGCGCAGAAGAAACAAGGCACTAAACCGGCAAATGTCCAGCTAATCTCCAACGTGAAAAGGCTCAGCAAGGAAAGCTCTTGCTAACAGCCCAGAAGCATTGCGACGCTTCTCTGGATGATTTGCCCACCAACACTTCACATCAGCTCAAGCCGGCTGCCCGGAGGAAAAGAGGCTAGGAAAGATCGTAGCAGGCACGGTTGTTGCTGCACGAGAAGTGCCTGCTCCGGAGGCTTCTTGCGAGCAGCGCTAAAAGCACGCGAACATCGCGTTTCTGTGCTTTCCTGAACAGCTTGCGCTGGGACAGTTACAGCCGTGTTTTGCAAGCTGTCCGGGGTTCTGAGGCACTAAAAGTGCGGATGTGTGGCGACTGTCCAAGACGAGAACCGGCTGCTCTGAAAGCCCTTCCTGCTCGTCACGTACGCTTTCTAGCAGCTCTACGGACACACACGCGTCAGCCTCTTCACTGTCCTACACAGCTAGCACGCTGGCAGTTACCGTCAACTTGGAAGCAGCCGCGCAGAAGGCAGTCGCCCTGCAACCGGCGAACAGCGCACATTCGCGGCTACACGCGAGCTGGCCGCACTCGGAGCTTTCGCGGCTCTTCTCTCGCTCTTTCCCGCAGAGCTCCGGCGATGCACAACTCGAACCGCGAAAGCCGCAATGAGCTTTGTGCAAGCTGCGCAGAAGAAACAAGGCACTAAACCGGCAAATGTCCAGCTAATCTCCAACGTGAAAAGGCTCAGCAAGGAAAGCTCTTGCTAACAGCCCAGAAGCATTGCGACGCTTCTCTGGATGATTTGCCCACCAACACTTCACATCAGCTCAAGCCGGCTGCCCGGAGGAAAAGAGGCTAGGAAAGATCGTAGCAGGCACGGTTGTTGCTGCACGAGAAGTGCCTGCTCCGGAGGCTTCTTGCGAGCAGCGCTAAAAGCACGCGAACATCGCGTTTCTGTGCTTTCCTGAACAGCTTGCGCTGGGACAGTTACAGCCGTGTTTTGCAAGCTGTCCGGGGTTCTGAGGCACTAAAAGTGCGGATGTGTGGCGACTGTGCAAGACGAGAACCGGCTGCTCTGAAAGCCCTTCCTGCTCGTCACGTACGCTTTCTAGCAGCTCTACGGACACACACGCGTCAGCCTCTTCACTGTCCTACACAGCTAGCACGCTGGCAGTTACCGTCAACTTGGAAGCAGCCGCGCAGAAGGCACTCGCCCTGCAACCGGCGAACAGCGCACATTCGCGGCTACACGCGAGCTGGCCGCACTCGGAGCTTTCGCGGCTCTTCTCTCGCTCTTTCCCGCAGAGCTCCGGCGATGCACAACTCGAACCGCGAAAGCCGCAATGAGCTTTGTGCAAGCTGCGCAGAAGAAACAAGGCACTAAACCGGCAAATGTCCAGCTAATCTCCAACGTGAAAAGGCTCAGCAAGGAAAGCTCTTGCTAACAGCCCAGAAGCATTGCGACTCTTCTCTGGATGATTTGCCCACCAACACTTCACATCAGCTCAAGCCGGCTGCCCGGAGGAAAAGAGGCTAGGAAAGATCGTAGCTGGCACGGTTGTTGCTGCACGAGAAGTGCCTGCTCCGGAGGCTTCTTGCGAGCAGCGCTAAAAGCACGCGAACATCGCGTTTCTGTGCTTTCCTGAACAGCTTGCGCTGGGACAGTTACAGCCGTGTTTTGCAAGCTGTCCGCGGTTCTGAGGCACTAAAAGTGCGGATGTGTGGCGACTGTCCAAGACGAGAACCGGCTGCTCTGAAAGCCCTTCCTGCTCGTCACGTACGCTTTCTAGCAGCTCTACGGACACACACGCGTCAGCCTCTTCACTGTCCTACACAGCTAGCACGCTGGCAGTTACCGTCAACTTGGAAGCAGCCGCGCAGAAGGCAGTCGCCCTGCAACCGGCGAACAGCGCACATTCGCGGCTACACGCGAGCTGGCCGCACTCGGAGCTTTCGCGGCTCTTCTCTCGCTCTTTCCCGCAGAGCTCCGGCGATGCACAACTCGAACCGCGAAAGCCGCAATGAGCTTTGTGCAAGCTGCGCAGAAGAAACAAGGCACTAAACCGGCAAATGTCCAGCTAATCTCCAACGTGAAAAGGGTCAGCAAGGAAAGCTCTTGCTAACAGCCCAGAAGCATTGCGACGCTTCTCTGGATGATTTGCCCACCAACACTTCACATCAGCTCAAGCCGGCTGCCCGGAGGAAAAGAGGCTAGGAAAGATCGTAGCAGGCACGGTTGTTGCTGCACGAGAAGTGCCTGCTCCGGAGGCTTCTTGCGAGCAGCGCTAAAAGCACGCGAACATCGCGTTTCTGTGCTTTCCTGAACAGCTTGCGCTGGGACAGTTACAGCCGTGTTTTGCAAGCTGTCCGGGGTTCTGAGGCACTAAAAGTGCGGATGTGTGGCGACTGTGCAAGACGAGAACCGGCTGCTCTGAAAGCCCTTCCTGCTCGTCACGTACGCTTTCTAGCAGCTCTACGGACACACACGCGTCAGCCTCTTCACTGTCCTACACAGCTAGCACGCTGGCAGTTACCGTCAACTTGGAAGCAGCCGCGCAGAAGGCACTCGCCCTGCAACCGGCGAACAGCGCACATTCGCGGCTACACGCGAGCTGGCCGCACTCGGAGCTTTCGCGGCTCTTCTCTCGCTCTTTCCCGCAGAGCTCCGGCGATGCACAACTCGAACCGCGAAAGCCGCAATGAGCTTTGTGCAAGCTGCGCAGAAGAAACAAGGCACTAAACCGGCAAATGTCCAGCTAATCTCCAACGTGAAAAGGCTCAGCAAGGAAAGCTCTTGCTAACAGCCCAGAAGCATTGCGACGCTTCTCTGGATGATTTGCCCACCAACACTTCACATCAGCTCAAGCCGGCTGCCCGGAGGAAAAGAGGCTAGGAAAGATCGTAGCAGGCACGGTTGTTGCTGCACGAGAAGTGCCTGCTCCGGAGGCTTCTTGCGAGCAGCGCTAAAAGCACGCGAACATCGCGTTTCTGTGCTTTCCTGAACAGCTTGCGCTGGGACAGTTACAGCCGTGTTTTGCAAGCTGTCCGGGGTTCTGAGGCACTAAAAGTGCGGATGTGTGGCGACTGTGCAAGACGAGAACCGGCTGCTCTGAAAGCCCTTCCTGCTCGTCACGTACGCTTTCTAGCAGCTCTACGGACACACACGCGTCAGCCTCTTCACTGTCCTACACAGCTAGCACGCTGGCAGTTACCGTCAACTTGGAAGCAGCCGCGCAGAAGGCAGTCGCCCTGCAACCGGCGAACAGCGCACATTCGCGGCTACACGCGAGCTGGCCGCACTCGGAGCTTTCGCGGCTCTTCTCTCGCTCTTTCCCGCAGAGCTCCGGCGATGCACAACTCGAACCGCGAAAGCCGCAATGAGCTTTGTGCAAGCTGCGCAGAAGAAACAAGGCACTAAACCGGCAAATGTCCAGCTAATCTCCAACGTGAAAAGGCTCAGCAAGGAAAGCTCTTGCTAACAGCCCAGAAGCATTGCGACGCTTCTCTGGATGATTTGCCCACCAACACTTCACATCAGCTCAAGCCGGCTGCCCGGAGGAAAAGAGGCTAGGAAAGATCGTAGCAGGCACGGTTGTTGCTGCACGAGAAGTGCCTGCTCCGGAGGCTTCTTGCGAGCAGCGCTAAAAGCACGCGAACATCGCGTTTCTGTGCTTTCCTGAACAGCTTGCGCTGGGACAGTTACAGCCGTGTTTTGCAAGCTGTCCGGGGTTCTGAGGCACTAAAAGTGCGGATGTGTGGCGACTGTCCAAGACGAGAACCGGCTGCTCTGAAAGCCCTTCCTGCTCGTCACGTACGCTTTCTAGCAGCTCTACGGACACACACGCGTCAGCCTCTTCACTGTCCTACACAGCTAGCACGCTGGCAGTTACCGTCAACTTGGAAGCAGCCGCGCAGAAGGCACTCGCCCTGCAACCGGCGAACAGCGCACATTCGCGGCTACACGCGAGCTGGCCGCACTCGGAGCTTTCGCGGCTCTTCTCTCGCTCTTTCCCGCAGAGCTCCGGCGATGCACAACTCGAACCGCGAAAGCCGCAATGAGCTTTGTGCAAGCTGCGCAGAAGAAACAAGGCACTAAACCGGCAAATGTCCAGCTAATCTCCAACGTGAAAAGGCTCAGCAAGGAAAGCTCTTGCTAACAGCCCAGAAGCATTGCGACGCTTCTCTGGATGATTTGCCCACCAACACTTCACATCAGCTCAAGCCGGCTGCCCGGAGGAAAAGAGGCTAGGAAAGATCGTAGCAGGCACGGTTGTTGCTGCACGAGAAGTGCCTGCTCCGGAGGCTTCTTGCGAGCAGCGCTAAAAGCACGCGAACATCGCGTTTCTGTGCTTTCCTGAACAGCTTGCGCTGGGACAGTTACAGCCGTGTTTTGCAAGCTGTCCGGGGTTCTGAGGCACTAAAAGTGCGGATGTGTGGCGACTGTGCAAGACGAGAACCGGCTGCTCTGAAAGCCCTTCCTGCTCGTCACGTACGCTTTCTAGCAGCTCTACGGACACACACGCGTCAGCCTCTTCACTGTCCTACACAGCTAGCACGCTGGCAGTTACCGTCAACTTGGAAGCAGCCGCGCAGAAGGCAGTCGCCCTGCAACCGGCGAACAGCGCACATTCGCGGCTACACGCGAGCTGGCCGCACTCGGAGCTTTCGCGGCTCTTCTCTCGCTCTTTCCCGCAGAGCTCCGGCGATGCACAACTCGAACCGCGAAAGCCGCAATGAGCTTTGTGCAAGCTGCGCAGAAGAAACAAGGCACTAAACCGGCAAATGTCCAGCTAATCTCCAACGTGAAAAGGCTCAGCAAGGAAAGCTCTTGCTAACAGCCCAGAAGCATTGCGACGCTTCTCTGGATGATTTGCCCACCAACACTTCACATCAGCTCAAGCCGGCTGCCCGGAGGAAAAGAGGCTAGGAAAGATCGTAGCAGGCACGGTTGTTGCTGCACGAGAAGTGCCTGCTCCGGAGGCTTCTTGCGAGCAGCGCTAAAAGCACGCGAACATCGCGTTTCTGTGCTTTCCTGAACAGCTTGCGCTGGGACAGTTACAGCCGTGTTTTGCAAGCTGTCCGGGGTTCTGAGGCACTAAAAGTGCGGATGTGTGGCGACTGTGCAAGACGAGAACCGGCTGCTCTGAAAGCCCTTCCTGCTCGTCACGTACGCTTTCTAGCAGCTCTACGGACACACACGCGTCAGCCTCTTCACTGTCCTACACAGCTAGCACGCTGGCAGTTACCGTCAACTTGGAAGCAGCCGCGCAGAAGGCAGTCGCCCTGCAACCGGCGAACAGCGCACATTCGCGGCTACACGCGAGCTGGCCGCACTCGGAGCTTTCGCGGCTCTTCTCTCGCTCTTTCCCGCAGAGCTCCGGCGATGCACAACTCGAACCGCGAAAGCCGCAATGAGCTTTGTGGAAGCTGCGCAGAAGAAACAAGGCACTAAACCGGCAAATGTCCAGCTAATCTCCAACGTGAAAAGGCTCAGCAAGGAAAGCTCTTGCTAACAGCCCAGAAGCATTGCGACGCTTCTCTGGATGATTTGCCCACCAACACTTCACATCAGCTCAAGCCGGCTGCCCGGAGGAAAAGAGGCTAGGAAAGATCGTAGCAGGCACGGTTGTTGCTGCACGAGAAGTGCCTGCTCCGGAGGCTTCTTGCGAGCAGCGCTAAAAGCACGCGAACATCGCGTTTCTGTGCTTTCCTGAACAGCTTGCGCTGGGACAGTTACAGCCGTGTTTTGCAAGCTGTCCGGGGTTCTGAGGCACTAAAAGTGCGGATGTGTGGCGACTGTGCAAGACGAGAACCGGCTGCTCTGAAAGCCCTTCCTGCTCGTCACGTACGCTTTCTAGCAGCTCTACGGACACACACGCGTCAGCCTCTTCACTGTCCTACACAGCTAGCACGCTGGCAGTTACCGTCAACTTGGAAGCAGCCGCGCAGAAGGCAGTCGCCCTGCAACCGGCGAACAGCGCACATTCGCGGCTACACGCGAGCTGGCCGCACTCGGAGCTTTCGCGGCTCTTCTCTCGCTCTTTCCCGCAGAGCTCCGGCGATGCACAACTCGAACCGCGAAAGCCGCAATGAGCTTTGTGCAAGCTGCGCAGAAGAAACAAGGCACTAAACCGGCAAATGTCCAGCTAATCTCCAACGTGAAAAGGCTCAGCAAGGAAAGCTCTTGCTAACAGCCCAGAAGCATTGCGACGCTTCTCTGGATGATTTGCCCACCAACACTTCACATCAGCTCAAGCCGGCTGCCCGGAGGAAAAGAGGCTAGGAAAGATCGTAGCAGGCACGGTTGTTGCTGCACGAGAAGTGCCTGCTCCGGAGGCTTCTTGCGAGCAGCGCTAAAAGCACGCGAACATCGCGTTTCTGTGCTTTCCTGAACAGCTTGCGCTGGGACAGTTACAGCCGTGTTTTGCAAGCTGTCCGGGGTTCTGAGGCACTAAAAGTGCGGATGTGTGGCGACTGTCCAAGACGAGAACCGGCTGCTCTGAAAGCCCTTCCTGCTCGTCACGTACGCTTTCTAGCAGCTCTACGGACACACACGCGTCAGCCTCTTCACTGTCCTACACAGCTAGCACGCTGGCAGTTACCGTCAACTTGGAAGCAGCCGCGCAGAAGGCACTCGCCCTGCAACCGGCGAACAGCGCACATTCGCGGCTACACGCGAGCTGGCCGCACTCGGAGCTTTCGCGGCTCTTCTCTCGCTCTTTCCCGCAGAGCTCCGGCGATGCACAACTCGAACCGCGAAAGCCGCAATGAGCTTTGTGCAAGCTGCGCAGAAGAAACAAGGCACTAAACCGGCAAATGTCCAGCTAATCTCCAACGTGAAAAGGCTCAGCAAGGAAAGCTCTTGCTAACAGCCCAGAAGCATTGCGACGCTTCTCTGGATGATTTGCCCACCAACACTTCACATCAGCTCAAGCCGGCTGCCCGGAGGAAAAGAGGCTAGGAAAGATCGTAGCAGGCACGGTTGTTGCTGCACGAGAAGTGCCTGCTCCGGAGGCTTCTTGCGAGCAGCGCTAAAAGCACGCGAACATCGCGTTTCTGTGCTTTCCTGAACAGCTTGCGCTGGGACAGTTACAGCCGTGTTTTGCAAGCTGTCCGGGGTTCTGAGGCACTAAAAGTGCGGATGTGTGGCGACTGTGCAAGACGAGAACCGGCTGCTCTGAAAGCCCTTCCTGCTCGTCACGTACGCTTTCTAGCAGCTCTACGGACACACACGCGTCAGCCTCTTCACTGTCCTACACAGCTAGCACGCTGGCAGTTACCGTCAACTTGGAAGCAGCCGCGCAGAAGGCACTCGCCCTGCAACCGGCGAACAGCGCACATTCGCGGCTACACGCGAGCTGGCCGCACTCGGAGCTTTCGCGGCTCTTCTCTCGCTCTTTCCCGCAGAGCTCCGGCGATGCACAACTCGAACCGCGAAAGCCGCAATGAGCTTTGTGCAAGCTGCGCAGAAGAAACAAGGCACTAAACCGGCAAATGTCCAGCTAATCTCCAACGTGAAAAGGGTCAGCAAGGAAAGCTCTTGCTAACAGCCCAGAAGCATTGCGACGCTTCTCTGGATGATTTGCCCACCAACACTTCACATCAGCTCAAGCCGGCTGCCCGGAGGAAAAGAGGCTAGGAAAGATCGTAGCAGGCACGGTTGTTGCTGCACGAGAAGTGCCTGCTCCGGAGGCTTCTTGCGAGCAGCGCTAAAAGCACGCGAACATCGCGTTTCTGTGCTTTCCTGAACAGCTTGCGCTGGGACAGTTACAGCCGTGTTTTGCAAGCTGTCCGGGGTTCTGAGGCACTAAAAGTGCGGATGTGTGGCGACTGTGCAAGACGAGAACCGGCTGCTCTGAAAGCCCTTCCTGCTCGTCACGTACGCTTTCTAGCAGCTCTACGGACACACACGCGTCAGCCTCTTCACTGTCCTACACAGCTAGCACGCTGGCAGTTACCGTCAACTTGGAAGCAGCCGCGCAGAAGGCACTCGCCCTGCAACCGGCGAACAGCGCACATTCGCGGCTACACGCGAGCTGGCCGCACTCGGAGCTTTCGCGGCTCTTCTCTCGCTCTTTCCCGCAGAGCTCCGGCGATGCACAACTCGAACCGCGAAAGCCGCAATGAGCTTTGTGCAAGCTGCGCAGAAGAAACAAGGCACTAAACCGGCAAATGTCCAGCTAATCTCCAACGTGAAAAGGCTCAGCAAGGAAAGCTCTTGCTAACAGCCCAGAAGCATTGCGACGCTTCTCTGGATGATTTGCCCACCAACACTTCACATCAGCTCAAGCCGGCTGCCCGGAGGAAAAGAGGCTAGGAAAGATCGTAGCAGGCACGGTTGTTGCTGCACGAGAAGTGCCTGCTCCGGAGGCTTCTTGCGAGCAGCGCTAAAAGCACGCGAACATCGCGTTTCTGTGCTTTCCTGAACAGCTTGCGCTGGGACAGTTACAGCCGTGTTTTGCAAGCTGTCCGGGGTTCTGAGGCACTAAAAGTGCGGATGTGTGGCGACTGTGCAAGACGAGAACCGGCTGCTCTGAAAGCCCTTCCTGCTCGTCACGTACGCTTTCTAGCAGCTCTACGGACACACGCGTCAGCCTCTTCACTGTCCTACACAGCTAGCACGCTGGCAGTTACCGTCAACTTGGAAGCAGCCGCGCAGAAGGCAGTCGCCCTGCAACCGGCGAACAGCGCACATTCGCGGCTACACGCGAGCTGGCCGCACTCGGAGCTTTCGCGGCTCTTCTCTCGCTCTTTCCCGCAGAGCTCCGGCGATGCACAACTCGAACCGCGAAAGCCGCAATGAGCTTTGTGCAAGCTGCGCAGAAGAAACAAGGCACTAAACCGGCAAATGTCCAGCTAATCTCCAACGTGAAAAGGCTCAGCAAGGAAAGCTCTTGCTAACAGCCCAGAAGCATTGCGACGCTTCTCTGGATGATTTGCCCACCAACACTTCACATCAGCTCAAGCCGGCTGCCCGGAGGAAAAGAGGCTAGGAAAGATCGTAGCAGGCACGGTTGTTGCTGCACGAGAAGTGCCTGCTCCGGAGGCTTCTTGCGAGCAGCGCTAAAAGCACGCGAACATCGCGTTTCTGTGCTTTCCTGAACAGCTTGCGCTGGGACAGTTACAGCCGTGTTTTGCAAGCTGTCCGGGGTTCTGAGGCACTAAAAGTGCGGATGTGTGGCGACTGTGCAAGACGAGAACCGGCTGCTCTGAAAGCCCTTCCTGCTCGTCACGTACGCTTTCTAGCAGCTCTACGGACACACACGCGTCAGCCTCTTCACTGTCCTACACAGCTAGCACGCTGGCAGTTACCGTCAACTTGGAAGCAGCCGCGCAGAAGGCAGTCGCCCTGCAACCGGCGAACAGCGCACATTCGCGGCTACACGCGAGCTGGCCGCACTCGGAGCTTTCGCGGCTCTTCTCTCGCTCTTTCCCGCAGAGCTCCGGCGATGCACAACTCGAACCGCGAAAGCCGCAATGAGCTTTGTGCAAGCTGCGCAGAAGAAACAAGGCACTAAACCGGCAAATGTCCAGCTAATCTCCAACGTGAAAAGGGTCAGCAAGGAAAGCTCTTGCTAACAGCCCAGAAGCATTGCGACGCTTCTCTGGATGATTTGCCCACCAACACTTCACATCAGTTCAAGCCGGCTGCCCGGAGGAAAAGAGGCTAGGAAAGATCGTAGCAGGCACGGTTGTTGCTGCACGAGAAGTGCCTGCTCCGGAGGCTTCTTGCGAGCAGCGCTAAAAGCACGCGAACATCGCGTTTCTGTGCTTTCCTGAACAGCTTGCGCTGGGACAGTTACAGCCGTGTTTTGCAAGCTGTCCGGGGTTCTGAGGCACTAAAAGTGCGGATGTGTGGCGACTGTGCAAGACGAGAACCGGCTGCTCTGAAAGCCCTTCCTGCTCGTCACGTACGCTTTCTAGCAGCTCTACGGACACACACGCGTCAGCCTCTTCACTGTCCTACACAGCTAGCACGCTGGCAGTTACCGTCAACTTGGAAGCAGCCGCGCAGAAGGCACTCGCCCTGCAACCGGCGAACAGCGCACATTCGCGGCTACACGCGAGCTGGCCGCACTCGGAGCTTTCGCGGCTCTTCTCTCGCTCTTTCCCGCAGAGCTCCGGCGATGCACAACTCGAACCGCGAAAGCCGCAATGAGCTTTGTGCAAGCTGCGCAGAAGAAACAAGGCACTAAACCGGCAAATGTCCAGCTAATCTCCAACGTGAAAAGGGTCAGCAAGGAAAGCTCTTGCTAACAGCCCAGAAGCATTGCGACGCTTCTCTGGATGATTTGCCCACCAACACTTCACATCAGCTCAAGCCGGCTGCCCGGAGGAAAAGAGGCTAGGAAAGATCGTAGCAGGCACGGTTGTTGCTGCACGAGAAGTGCCTGCTCCGGAGGCTTCTTGCGAGCAGCGCTAAAAGCACGCGAACATCGCGTTTCTGTGCTTTCCTGAACAGCTTGCGCTGGGACAGTTACAGCCGTGTTTTGCAAGCTGTCCGGGGTTCTGAGGCACTAAAAGTGCGGATGTGTGGCGACTGTGCAAGACGAGAACCGGCTGCTCTGAAAGCCCTTCCTGCTCGTCACGTACGCTTTCTAGCAGCTCTACGGACACACACGCGTCAGCCTCTTCACTGTCCTACACAGCTAGCACGCTGGCAGTTACCGTCAACTTGGAAGCAGCCGCGCAGAAGGCAGTCGCCCTGCAACCGGCGAACAGCGCACATTCGCGGCTACACGCGAGCTGGCCGCACTCGGAGCTTTCGCGGCTCTTCTCTCGCTCTTTCCCGCAGAGCTCCGGCGATGCACAACTCGAACCGCGAAAGCCGCAATGAGCTTTGTGCAAGCTGCGCAGAAGAAACAAGGCACTAAACCGGCAAATGTCCAGCTAATCTCCAACGTGAAAAGGCTCAGCAAGGAAAGCTCTTGCTAACAGCCCAGAAGCATTGCGACGCTTCTCTGGATGATTTGCCCACCAACACTTCACATCAGCTCAAGCCGGCTGCCCGGAGGAAAAGAGGCTAGGAAAGATCGTAGCAGGCACGGTTGTTGCTGCACGAGAAGTGCCTGCTCCGGAGGCTTCTTGCGAGCAGCGCTAAAAGCACGCGAACATCGCGTTTCTGTGCTTTCCTGAACAGCTTGCGCTGGGACAGTTACAGCCGTGTTTTGCAAGCTGTCCGGGGTTCTGAGGCACTAAAAGTGCGGATGTGTGGCGACTGTGCAAGACGAGAACCGGCTGCTCTGAAAGCCCTTCCTGCTCGTCACGTACGCTTTCTAGCAGCTCTACGGACACACACGCGTCAGCCTCTTCACTGTCCTACACAGCTAGCACGCTGGCAGTTACCGTCAACTTGGAAGCAGCCGCGCAGAAGGCAGTCGCCCTGCAACCGGCGAACAGCGCACATTCGCGGCTACACGCGAGCTGGCCGCACTCGGAGCTTTCGCGGCTCTTCTCTCGCTCTTTCCCGCAGAGCTCCGGCGATGCACAACTCGAACCGCGAAAGCCGCAATGAGCTTTGTGGAAGCTGCGCAGAAGAAACAAGGCACTAAACCGGCAAATGTCCAGCTAATCTCCAACGTGAAAAGGCTCAGCAAGGAAAGCTCTTGCTAACAGCCCAGAAGCATTGCGACGCTTCTCTGGATGATTTGCCCACCAACACTTCACATCAGCTCAAGCCGGCTGCCCGGAGGAAAAGAGGCTAGGAAAGATCGTAGCAGGCACGGTTGTTGCCGCACGAGAAGTGCCTGCTCCGGAGGCTTCTTGCGAGCAGCGCTAAAAGCACGCGAACATCGCGTTTCTGTGCTTTCCTGAACAGCTTGCGCTGGGACAGTTACAGCCGTGTTTTGCAAGCTGTCCGGGGTTCTGAGGCACTAAAAGTGCGGATGTGTGGCGACTGTGCAAGACGAGAACCGGCTGCTCTGAAAGCCCTTCCTGCTCGTCACGTACGCTTTCTAGCAGCTCTACGGACACACACGCGTCAGCCTCTTCACTGTCCTACACAGCTAGCACGCTGGCAGTTACCGTCAACTTGGAAGCAGCCGCGCAGAAGGCAGTCGCCCTGCAACCGGCGAACAGCGCACATTCGCGGCTACACGCGAGCTGGCCGCACTCGGAGCTTTCGCGGCTCTTCTCTCGCTCTTTCCCGCAGAGCTCCGGCGATGCACAACTCGAACCGCGAAAGCCGCAATGAGCTTTGTGCAAGCTGCGCAGAAGAAACAAGGCACTAAACCGGCAAATGTCCAGCTAATCTCCAACGTGAAAAGGCTCAGCAAGGAAAGCTCTTGCTAACAGCCCAGAAGCATTGCGACGCTTCTCTGGATGATTTGCCCACCAACACTTCACATCAGCTCAAGCCGGCTGCCCGGAGGAAAAGAGGCTAGGAAAGATCGTAGCAGGCACGGTTGTTGCTGCACGAGAAGTGCCTGCTCCGGAGGCTTCTTGCGAGCAGCGCTAAAAGCACGCGAACATCGCGTTTCTGTGCTTTCCTGAACAGCTTGCGCTGGGACAGTTACAGCCGTGTTTTGCAAGCTGTCCGGGGTTCTGAGGCACTAAAAGTGCGGATGTGTGGCGACTGTGCAAGACGAGAACCGGCTGCTCTGAAAGCCCTTCCTGCTCGTCACGTACGCTTTCTAGCAGCTCTACGGACACACACGCGTCAGCCTCTTCACTGTCCTACACAGCTAGCACGCTGGCAGTTACCGTCAACTTGGAAGCAGCCGCGCAGAAGGCAGTCGCCCTGCAACCGGCGAACAGCGCACATTCGCGGCTACACGCGAGCTGGCCGCACTCGGAGCTTTCGCGGCTCTTCTCTCGCTCTTTCCCGCAGAGCTCCGGCGATGCACAAATCGAACCGCGAAAGCCGCAATGAGCTTTGTGCAAGCTGCGCAGAAGAAACAAGGCACTAAACCGGCAAATGTCCAGCTAATCTCCAACGTGAAAAGGCTCAGCAAGGAAAGCTCTTGCTAACAGCCCAGAAGCATTGCGACGCTTCTCTGGATGATTTGCCCACCAACACTTCACATCAGCTCAAGCCGGCTGCCCGGAGGAAAAGAGGCTAGGAAAGATCGTAGCAGGCACGGTTGTTGCTGCACGAGAAGTGCCTGCTCCGGAGGCTTCTTGCGAGCAGCGCTAAAAGCACGCGAACATCGCGTTTCTGTGCTTTCCTGAACAGCTTGCGCTGGGACAGTTACAGCCGTGTTTTGCAAGCTGTCCGGGGTTCTGAGGCACTAAAAGTGCGGATGTGTGGCGACTGTCCAAGACGAGAACCGGCTGCTCTGAAAGCCCTTCCTGCTCGTCACGTACGCTTTCTAGCAGCTCTACGGACACACACGCGTCAGCCTCTTCACTGTCCTACACAGCTAGCACGCTGGCAGTTACCGTCAACTTGGAAGCAGCCGCGCAGAAGGCACTCGCCCTGCAACCGGCGAACAGCGCACATTCGCGGCTACACGCGAGCTGGCCGCACTCGGAGCTTTCGCGGCTCTTCTCTCGCTCTTTCCCGCAGAGCTCCGGCGATGCACAACTCGAACCGCGAAAGCCGCAATGAGCTTTGTGCAAGCTGCGCAGAAGAAACAAGGCACTAAACCGGCAAATGTCCAGCTAATCTCCAACGTGAAAAGGCTCAGCAAGGAAAGCTCTTGCTAACAGCCCAGAAGCATTGCGACGCTTCTCTGGATGATTTGCCCACCAACACTTCACATCAGCTCAAGCCGGCTGCCCGGAGGAAAAGAGGCTAGGAAAGATCGTAGCAGGCACGGTTGTTGCTGCACGAGAAGTGCCTGCTCCGGAGGCTTCTTGCGAGCAGCGCTAAAAGCACGCGAACATCGCGTTTCTGTGCTTTCCTGAACAGCTTGCGCTGGGACAGTTACAGCCGTGTTTTGCAAGCTGTCCGGGGTTCTGAGGCACTAAAAGTGCGGATGTGTGGCGACTGTGCAAGACGAGAACCGGCTGCTCTGAAAGCCCTTCCTGCTCGTCACGTACGCTTTCTAGCAGCTCTACGGACACACACGCGTCAGCCTCTTCACTGTCCTACACAGCTAGCACGCTGGCAGTTACCGTCAACTTGGAAGCAGCCGCGCAGAAGGCACTCGCCCTGCAACCGGCGAACAGCGCACATTCGCGGCTACACGCGAGCTGGCCGCACTCGGAGCTTTCGCGGCTCTTCTCTCGCTCTTTCCCGCAGAGCTCCGGCGATGCACAACTCGAACCGCGAAAGCCGCAATGAGCTTTGTGCAAGCTGCGCAGA
Source organism: Chlamydotis macqueenii (assembly GCF_036417535.1). Lineage (NCBI taxonomy): Eukaryota > Metazoa > Chordata > Aves > Otidiformes > Otididae > Chlamydotis > Chlamydotis macqueenii. The sequence goes on from NW_028239129.1 coordinate 155,621, forward strand.
AGAAACAAGGCACTAAACCGGCAAATGTCCAGCTAATCTCCAACGTGAAAAGGGTCAGCAAGGAAAGCTCTTGCTAACAGCCCAGAAGCATTGCGACGCTTCTCTGGATGATTTGCCCACCAACACTTCACATCAGCTCAAGCCGGCTGCCCGGAGGAAAAGAGGCTAGGAAAGATCGTAGCAGGCACGGTTGTTGCTGCACGAGAAGTGCCTGCTCCGGAGGCTTCTTGCGAGCAGCGCTAAAAGCACGCGAACATCGCGTTTCTGTGCTTTCCTGAACAGCTTGCGCTGGGACAGTTACAGCCGTGTTTTGCAAGCTGTCCGGGGTTCTGAGGCACTAAAAGTGCGGATGTGTGGCGACTGTCCAAGACGAGAACCGGCTGCTCTGAAAGCCCTTCCTGCTCGTCACGTACGCTTTCTAGCAGCTCTACGGACACACACGCGTCAGCCTCTTCACTGTCCTACACAGCTAGCACGCTGGCAGTTACCGTCAACTTGGAAGCAGCCGCGCAGAAGGCAGTCGCCCTGCAACCGGCGAACAGCGCACATTCGCGGCTACACGCGAGCTGGCCGCACTCGGAGCTTTCGCGGCTCTTCTCTCGCTCTTTCCCGCAGAGCTCCGGCGATGCACAACTCGAACCGCGAAAGCCGCAATGAGCTTTGTGCAAGCTGCGCAGAAGAAACAAGGCACTAAACCGGCAAATGTCCAGCTAATCTCCAACGTGAAAAGGGTCAGCAAGGAAAGCTCTTGCTAACAGCCCAGAAGCATTGCGACGCTTCTCTGGATGATTTGCCCACCAACACTTCACATCAGCTCAAGCCGGCTGCCCGGAGGAAAAGAGGCTAGGAAAGATCGTAGCAGGCACGGTTGTTGCTGCACGAGAAGTGCCTGCTCCGGAGGCTTCTTGCGAGCAGCGCTAAAAGCACGCGAACATCGCGTTTCTGTGCTTTCCTGAACAGCTTGCGCTGGGACAGTTACAGCCGTGTTTTGCAAGCTGTCCGGGGTTCTGAGGCACTAAAAGTGCGGATGTGTGGCGACTGTGCAAGACGAGAACCGGCTGCTCTGAAAGCCCTTCCTGCTCGTCACGTACGCTTTCTAGCAGCTCTACGGACACACACGCGTCAGCCTCTTCACTGTCCTACACAGCTAGCACGCTGGCAGTTACCGTCAACTTGGAAGCAGCCGCGCAGAAGGCAGTCGCCCTGCAACCGGCGAACAGCGCACATTCGCGGCTACACGCGAGCTGGCCGCACTCGGAGCTTTCGCGGCTCTTCTCTCGCTCTTTCCCGCAGAGCTCCGGCGATGCACAAATCGAACCGCGAAAGCCGCAATGAGCTTTGTGCAAGCTGCGCAGAAGAAACAAGGCACTAAACCGGCAAATGTCCAGCTAATCTCCAACGTGAAAAGGCTCAGCAAGGAAAGCTCTTGCTAACAGCCCAGAAGCATTGCGACGCTTCTCTGGATGATTTGCCCACCAACACTTCACATCAGCTCAAGCCGGCTGCCCGGAGGAAAAGAGGCTAGGAAAGATCGTAGCAGGCACGGTTGTTGCTGCACGAGAAGTGCCTGCTCCGGAGGCTTCTTGCGAGCAGCGCTAAAAGCACGCGAACATCGCGTTTCTGTGCTTTCCTGAACAGCTTGCGCTGGGACAGTTACAGCCGTGTTTTGCAAGCTGTCCGGGGTTCTGAGGCACTAAAAGTGCGGATGTGTGGCGACTGTCCAAGACGAGAACCGGCTGCTCTGAAAGCCCTTCCTGCTCGTCACGTACGCTTTCTAGCAGCTCTACGGACACACACGCGTCAGCCTCTTCACTGTCCTACACAGCTAGCACGCTGGCAGTTACCGTCAACTTGGAAGCAGCCGCGCAGAAGGCAGTCGCCCTGCAACCGGCGAACAGCGCACATTCGCGGCTACACGCGAGCTGGCCGCACTCGGAGCTTTCGCGGCTCTTCTCTCGCTCTTTCCCGCAGAGCTCCGGCGATGCACAACTCGAACCGCGAAAGCCGCAATGAGCTTTGTGCAAGCTGCGCAGAAGAAACAAGGCACTAAACCGGCAAATGTCCAGCTAATCTCCAACGTGAAAAGGCTCAGCAAGGAAAGCTCTTGCTAACAGCCCAGAAGCATTGCGACGCTTCTCTGGATGATTTGCCCACCAACACTTCACATCAGCTCAAGCCGGCTGCCCGGAGGAAAAGAGGCTAGGAAAGATCGTAGCAGGCACGGTTGTTGCTGCACGAGAAGTGCCTGCTCCGGAGGCTTCTTGCGAGCAGCGCTAAAAGCACGCGAACATCGCGTTTCTGTGCTTTCCTGAACAGCTTGCGCTGGGACAGTTACAGCCGTGTTTTGCAAGCTGTCCGGGGTTCTGAGGCACTAAAAGTGCGGATGTGTGGCGACTGTGCAAGACGAGAACCGGCTGCTCTGAAAGCCCTTCCTGCTCGTCACGTACGCTTTCTAGCAGCTCTACGGACACACACGCGTCAGCCTCTTCACTGTCCTACACAGCTAGCACGCTGGCAGTTACCGTCAACTTGGAAGCAGCCGCGCAGAAGGCACTCGCCCTGCAACCGGCGAACAGCGCACATTCGCGGCTACACGCGAGCTGGCCGCACTCGGAGCTTTCGCGGCTCTTCTCTCGCTCTTTCCCGCAGAGCTCCGGCGATGCACAACTCGAACCGCGAAAGCCGCAATGAGCTTTGTGCAAGCTGCGCAGAAGAAACAAGGCACTAAACCGGCAAATGTCCAGCTAATCTCCAACGTGAAAAGGCTCAGCAAGGAAAGCTCTTGCTAACAGCCCAGAAGCATTGCGACTCTTCTCTGGATGATTTGCCCACCAACACTTCACATCAGCTCAAGCCGGCTGCCCGGAGGAAAAGAGGCTAGGAAAGATCGTAGCTGGCACGGTTGTTGCTGCACGAGAAGTGCCTGCTCCGGAGGCTTCTTGCGAGCAGCGCTAAAAGCACGCGAACATCGCGTTTCTGTGCTTTCCTGAACAGCTTGCGCTGGGACAGTTACAGCCGTGTTTTGCAAGCTGTCCGCGGTTCTGAGGCACTAAAAGTGCGGATGTGTGGCGACTGTCCAAGACGAGAACCGGCTGCTCTGAAAGCCCTTCCTGCTCGTCACGTACGCTTTCTAGCAGCTCTACGGACACACACGCGTCAGCCTCTTCACTGTCCTACACAGCTAGCACGCTGGCAGTTACCGTCAACTTGGAAGCAGCCGCGCAGAAGGCAGTCGCCCTGCAACCGGCGAACAGCGCACATTCGCGGCTACACGCGAGCTGGCCGCACTCGGAGCTTTCGCGGCTCTTCTCTCGCTCTTTCCCGCAGAGCTCCGGCGATGCACAACTCGAACCGCGAAAGCCGCAATGAGCTTTGTGCAAGCTGCGCAGAAGAAACAAGGCACTAAACCGGCAAATGTCCAGCTAATCTCCAACGTGAAAAGGGTCAGCAAGGAAAGCTCTTGCTAACAGCCCAGAAGCATTGCGACGCTTCTCTGGATGATTTGCCCACCAACACTTCACATCAGCTCAAGCCGGCTGCCCGGAGGAAAAGAGGCTAGGAAAGATCGTAGCAGGCACGGTTGTTGCTGCACGAGAAGTGCCTGCTCCGGAGGCTTCTTGCGAGCAGCGCTAAAAGCACGCGAACATCGCGTTTCTGTGCTTTCCTGAACAGCTTGCGCTGGGACAGTTACAGCCGTGTTTTGCAAGCTGTCCGGGGTTCTGAGGCACTAAAAGTGCGGATGTGTGGCGACTGTGCAAGACGAGAACCGGCTGCTCTGAAAGCCCTTCCTGCTCGTCACGTACGCTTTCTAGCAGCTCTACGGACACACACGCGTCAGCCTCTTCACTGTCCTACACAGCTAGCACGCTGGCAGTTACCGTCAACTTGGAAGCAGCCGCGCAGAAGGCACTCGCCCTGCAACCGGCGAACAGCGCACATTCGCGGCTACACGCGAGCTGGCCGCACTCGGAGCTTTCGCGGCTCTTCTCTCGCTCTTTCCCGCAGAGCTCCGGCGATGCACAACTCGAACCGCGAAAGCCGCAATGAGCTTTGTGCAAGCTGCGCAGAAGAAACAAGGCACTAAACCGGCAAATGTCCAGCTAATCTCCAACGTGAAAAGGCTCAGCAAGGAAAGCTCTTGCTAACAGCCCAGAAGCATTGCGACGCTTCTCTGGATGATTTGCCCACCAACACTTCACATCAGCTCAAGCCGGCTGCCCGGAGGAAAAGAGGCTAGGAAAGATCGTAGCAGGCACGGTTGTTGCTGCACGAGAAGTGCCTGCTCCGGAGGCTTCTTGCGAGCAGCGCTAAAAGCACGCGAACATCGCGTTTCTGTGCTTTCCTGAACAGCTTGCGCTGGGACAGTTACAGCCGTGTTTTGCAAGCTGTCCGGGGTTCTGAGGCACTAAAAGTGCGGATGTGTGGCGACTGCCCAAGACGAGAGCCGGCTGCTCTGAAAGCCCTTCCTGCTCTTCACGTACGCTTTCTAGCAGCTCTACGGACACACACGCGTCAGCCTCTTCACTGTCCTACACAGCTAGCACGCTGGCAGTTACCGTCAACTTGGAACCAGCCGCACAGAAGGAAGTCAGACAATTACTCCAACACCTGAAATGCCTGCTCTAAAAGTTCTTGCTGCTCCTCACCGACTCTTCCCACCACATCTACAGGCTCAGAAACATTGAGTCTCTGGGCTTTCCTCCACCAGCAGGACTCTGACACTTACCATCACCTAGAGCTGCTGCACAGTGAGAAATAAATCTTAAAAATCACTAACTCAGACGATTGCTTTAACACCAAAAGTGCCACCTCTGAAAGTTTACTGGTGTACATGGTGGCAAAAGTCAGAGTCCTGATTGTCTAGGAAAGAACGGAGCCCCAGTGTTGCTGGGCTTGTAGATGCGGTGGCAAGAGCCACTGAGGGGTTTTCAGAGCTGGCACTTCTGGTGTGGGATCTATCATCCAACGTTCATGATATATAAGAGTGTTTTCACTGGGCGGCCATAAGTACACCGTGGTAAACGTTGGAGTGCTGGTGTTCTAGGAAATCTCGCAGTCCCAATATTTGTGAGCCTGTAGATGCGGTGGCAAGAGCCGGGCAGGAGAAGCAAGAGCTTTCAGAAATGTCACTTCTGGTGTGGGAGCAGTCTTCTGACTGTGTGATTTTTAAGATTTTTTTTCAAAAGGGACTGCTGAGTTGAGGTGATGGTAGACGTCGGAGTCCTGGTGTCCCAGGAAATGCCGGATCCCCAATGTTTGTGAGCCTGTAGATGTGGTGCCTAGAGCTGGTGAGAAGCAGCAAGACATTCCAGAGCTGACACTTCTGGTGTGGGAGCAGCTGTCTGACATTCACCATTTTTAAGCTGTGGTTTAACACTAGGCGGACAGCTCGAGCTGGTGTTAAACGTCGGAGTCCTGGTGGTCTAAGAAATCCCGGAGCCCCAATGTTTCCTGGCCTGTAGATTTTTTTTATGCCTGTAGATCTTTACCACCCTGTCCTGGTGGTCTAGGAAAGCCCGGAGCCCCGGAGTTTGGAGCCTGTATGTGTGGTAGCAAGAGCCGGTGAGGAGCAGCAAGGGTATTCAGAGCTGGTCACCATGTAACAAAAGGTTCAGGATTTTTAAGATTTTTTCCCACTGAGCAGTAGGGACTGTTTCTCACTCCTTACAAATGAGTCCTTCGTCAGGAAAAGAAAAAAAAAACAGACTTCCTCTTCCATTAATTGTTTCTCTAAGCTATATGGGTACATGACTATGTTTTATAACTGTATTCTTGTCCTGTTTCTGGCTAGGATAGAGTTAATATTTACCTGAGCTGGGTGGAGTACTGAAGCTGGTAGCCCCTATGGCTGGGATAGTTAACTAATCAGCTAACTGCTGGGGCTCAGTATGTAAGTGAGGAGGGTGGTGAAAGGAGCCTCCTGCTACGTGGAAGAAACTAGGTGTGGAGATTTGTTGTAAGCCATTATACTATATTTGTATTGCATCACTGTTTTGTTTTCTTCTGTCATTACTGTTAAATTTACTTTTTGTTCAATCTCAACCCACGGGTTTGGTTTTTTTCCTGGTTTTCTTTTGTTTACCAAATCTCCCCCTGTTCTCTTGGAGAGTGGGGGGGGAGTGAGAGAGAGACTGCGTAGTCTGGTCCCGATCGGGGCTGAACTACAACAATTCTTTAAGAGCATACATATATAGTTGTGATTAACTTATTGTCCCCTATATCAATCCCCCCTTTTTATCACACTAAGTAAATTCTTTTACTTAAACAGTTTCCCTGAATGATATGAAGCATCATACATGGTTTTGTTAGTGGGGGGGGGGCTAAGGTGGTAGCTTCTGTAGGAAACTGCTAGAAGTCGCTCCCCTTTGTTCAGTGGACTCGGCCGGGCCTAGAGCGGACCCGCTGCTGGCCAAGGCCAAGCCAATTGGTAGCAGAATGTCCCATGATAATGCCTCTGTGATAACGTATTCAAATAGGGGAAAACAGAAAAAAAAAAAAAAGGGAGAGATGTGAAGCAGCTGAGCGGGGGGCAGAGGCACAGAGGGGGAGGCGCAGGCCTTATGGGCCTTGCAGGCCTCACCCTCTGGCCTCTCGCCAAGCGGCTGACTGGGCCCGAATTGGTCCGGCCCGGCTGCAGGAAGTGGAGAGGAGAGGAGAAGTGAATAAGATGTAAAAAGGATCCTGAGAGACATCTACCAGCCTGTTGTGAGGAACGGCTGCAGATGCCCAGGTCAGTTCAGAAGGAGTGGGAGGAGTAATGCGGCTCCTGGCCAAGATTCCCCTGCAGCCTGTGGTGACGACCATGGTGGAGCAGGTTGTCCCCCTGCAGCCCATGGAGGTCCACGGAGGGGCAGAGATCCACTTGGAGCCCGTGAAGGATCCTGTACTGGGGGAGGTGGATGCCTGAAGGCAGCTGTGGCCCATGGAGGGCCCGCTGGGACAGCCGTTCTGGAGAGACTGCACCCCGTGGAAGAGATGACCCATGCCGGAGCAGTTTCAGGAAGGACTGTGGCGTACGGGTGGGACCCCACAACAGAGCAGGGGAGGAATGCGAGTTCTTCCCCCAACCATGAAGCAGCAGTGTAAAACAACGCGTGATGAACTGACCGCAATCCCCATTCCCTCTTCCCCCTCCTGTGCCACTCGGGGGGGGGAAGGTAGTAGAGATAATGTTAAGCTTGGGAAGAGGGAGGGGTGGAGGGAGGTTATCTTGTTCTCTGTCTCATTATCTTGCTGTTTGTAGTAATAAATGAATAGTTTTCCCCAAGAGGAGTCTGTTTTGCCCGTGATGGTAACTTTAAGGATTTCTCCCTGTCCTTATCTCAAACCTCGAGCCGTTTTTCCTTACGTTATCTCCCCCTGTTCTCTCGGAGGGTGGGAGGAGTGAGAGAGAGACTGCGTAGTCTGGTCCTGATCGGGGCTGAACTACGACAGTGTTACTTTCTTAAACATTCTCCAAACCCATAGGTACAGCACAATAGTTAATAGTAATAAAACTCCTAAGCTAATCAATAAGATCACAACGGGGCGCACCATAGTATTAAGGATCCCTGTTGCCTCTGTCCCAGCCCCACTCATGCCCTGAGTACATTTCCATTTTGTGCATAACCACAGTGGCCAAGTTTAAGCCCGACCGTTTAAAAGGTGGTCCCATGCTTCCTGTAAACCCAAGGGAGGCGTGAGACCACGGCCATTTGGTGTCCTTTTGATTACAAGTTGGTGGTAAGATGCAGGAAAATATTGTAAGCCCAACCACAATTCCAATTAAACAATTGGTCATTTTAGGATTTAGTTGGTCTAGTGGATTAGTACAGCTACTTCTGTAGATAATGTACTGCCTTTGGTGACCTGCTAAAATGGGTTTTATATTTCCTATAATAAAATGACGAATAAGATATAAACTGCACCGATGACAGATTTGGGCGAGATTAGTTACTGGCCGGTCCCGGTTTCTTTGTCCGGTATCGTTTGCTGTGGTGTCCCTCCGGTTCACTACTGCACTGTTCCCGCCCTTATCCGTTCGAACGAGTTTAAGTCTCAAGTCTTCATTGTTGTCTGGAGTTACTTTCCACAAGGTTGCAGAGGCTCTCTTGATCCGAGTATGGTGTATCCAGGAGTTCTGTCCCTTTACCTTAATTGCCGTGTAGGTGGTGAGGAGGACTTGAAAAGGTCCGGCCCACTGTGGTTCCAGAGTTTTTTCTGTAAGAGATTTAACATATACATAGTCCCCTGGTTGTATATCGTGAACAGGCCCATCCAGACCCCTACGACGTGTTCCCATTGCATGTTTTTCAATTCTTTTTAATTGTTTGTTTAGTGCCACCATATAGGAGGTCATTATTTCTTCACCAATTTGTGAAGACGTTCCCTTTTGTACCCCATAGGGTCGTCCATATAGAATTTCGAATGGACTAAGCCCTTCTCTTGCTCTTGGTCTGGTTCGTATTCGTATAAGAGCTAATGGTAAAGTTAGATTAGTTTCCTGACCCAACTTGACAATCTGTTGTTTGATTGGGTGATTCATTTTCTCCACCTGGCCACTTGATTGTGGTCGGTAAGAGGTATGTAATTGCCACTCTATCCCTAGATGGTGGCTAATTGCTTGTACTATTCTGGACACAAAATGTGGTCCTCTATCCGAGGGCATTACTGCTGGGACTCCAAACCTAGGTACTATTTCCTGGAGCAGTATTTTGGTTACTTCCCAGGCTTTAGCAGTTCCGCACGGGAAAGCTTCTGGCCAGCCTGAAAAGGTATCCGTAAGTACTAATAAGTATCGATACCCCCCTTTTCTAGGGAGTTCTGAGAAATCAATCTGCCAACGTTGTCCCGGACCATTCCCCTTTCCGATTTTTTCAAGTTTCGGCCCTTTTACAACTTTAGGATTAGTCTGGAGACAAAGATCACATTGTTGAGTTACTTGTCTAGCGGTAGTGTCTAAGTTTCACGCTATTATGTTCCTGATGAGATCTTTATATAGGGCTTCTGCCCCCCCCTCCCCCCAGTGTCTTTTTCTATGTTCTTCTCGGACTACTGACCATATCATGTAGGAGGGAATTACTACCCTCCCGTGTGAGGGGTAGTAATTGGCCCACCCTTCCTCATTATATGACCCCTTTAGATCATTAATAAGTTTGCCGACTTCCTTTGTGTATTCTGGTTTACCTTCTAGAAATACCTGTCCATCAGGTATTAGCGCACCCTCTACCTTGATTGTTTCTCTAGCTGCTTGTTTTGCTTCCCTATCTGCCAGCTCATTTCCTCTTTCCAATTCTGTGCTCACTTTCTGGTGTGCTTTAATATGCATAATTGCCACCTTTTTGGGAAGCTGGACTGCATTCAGGATTTTCAAAATCCCTTCTGCGTGTTTGATGGTTTTTCCATGAGAATTTAACAGTCCTCTTGCCTTCCATATTGCTCCATGGGCATGTACCACCCCAAAGGCATATTTAGGGTCAGTCCAAATGTTTACAGTCCTTCCCTGGGCTCTCTCCAGGGCTCAGGTAAGGGCTATGATCTCGGCCTTTTGGGTTGAGACATCGGCTGATAGTGGCCTGGACTCTATCACCTTTTCAAAAGTGGTAACAGCATATCCGGAATGTCGCCTTCCATTTAACATATAGCTGCTTCCATCGGTGAACCAATGTTCGGCTCCATCGACAGGGACATCTTTAAGATCCGTTCGACTAGAATACATGGTTTCAATTGTTTCCACGCAGTCATGACTCACCGGCTCCCCGATGTTCCCATCAAGGAATGAGGCCGGATTGATGATGTTTGTGGTCACGATTTCAACATCATCCTGTTCAACCATTATAGCTTGATATTTCAGGAACCTTTGTGGGGAAAGCCAATGCCCTCCTTTTGCTTCAAGGACCGCAGATACAGTCTGGGAAACTAGGACAGTCATTTTCTGGCCTAGAGTGAACTTTCAGGCTTCTTGAATGTTTAGAATGACAGCTGCTACTGCTCTCAGACAGCTGGGCCACTGTCGTAGTTCAGCCCCGATCGGGACCAGACTACACAGTCTCTCTCTCTCGCTCCCCCCACCCTCCGAGAGAATAGGGGGAGATGATATAAGAAAAACGGCTCGAGGTTTGAGATAAGGACGGGAAGAAATTTGTAAAGTTACCGTTACAGGCAAAACAGACTCGACTTGGGGAAAAACACTCATTTATTTCTAAAACTAGCAGGAGAATGAGACAGGGAACAAGATAACCTCCCCCCACCCCTCCCTCTTCCCGGGCTTAACATTATCTCTACTACCTTCCCCTCCCGAGCGGCATGGAGGGGGGGGTCGGGGGCGGTGGGGGGGGGAATGGGGGTCGCAGTCAGTTCATCACGCGTTGTTTTACGCCTCTGTGTCATCGTCGGGGGAAGAACTCCTTGCATTCCTCCTCTGCTCCAGCGTGGGGTCCCTCCCACGGGCCACAGTCCTTCGTGAAACTGCTCCGGCGTGGGTCATCTCTTCCACGGGGTGCAGTCCTGCGAGCGACGGAGGAACGTACGACAAAAGACTCAATATGAGTAATAAGCGTAGTTCGATTTATTAGTCCCGGGTGCACATATTTATATTGCTAAGATAAAATATGCCTACTAGTCATTGCGTGATTGGCTTAAGCTCTAATAGTTACATTTGCATATCCTTCCTACTTGCAGTTAGCTAATCTGGAAAGTCCCGTTAACCTGAAAGTCCCGTACTTTTCATGTTTTCACTTTCTCAGAGTTGTTTACGATCTTCTTCAAGGTTGCTTTGTTTACTTTCTCACAGGAAGCTTCATTACTTTCTCACAGGCGGCCTCATTATTTTCTCACAGGTGGCTTCAGTACTTTCTTACAGGCGGCTTCATTACTTTCTCACAAGCGGCTTCAGTGATGTCCTTGAGGCCTGCTGCTCACAAACATAACAATTCCATTCGGTCTGGATTGTTCACTAAGTGTCCCTGATACTCCAGGTATCCAACAAATCCCCCTTTTTGTTTTGAACAATCCAGACCCACTTATGCGCTAATAACAAAAAATCAATGGCTGCTAGATTCTGCAAAAATATCATGACGCATACTATCCATGTCTTCTAATAATCCTGATAATATGCTAGAGGTTAAATTCATTTGCTTTTGTGCCCAACAAGCTAATTTATTTAAGTTAGCTAAAGCTTTTGCAGTTGCTGCCCAAGGAACAAATAAAGATAATGCTATCCGCTCAGCTGTACCCAACAGGGTTAAATTGCCGTCACAATGGGGAGTCAATACTTTTAGCGATCTTCTTGCTCGAGTGTGATTCCGTAATGTTCTCATAGGTGGAGCAAACATTATCAATTTTCCAAAATAACATGGTCCTCCTATGGCTCTTTTTGGTACTCCTGACCTTATTTTACTACAATATCAACTAGGTTCATGTAGGCCTCTACTGAATCTCCCTTTTCTTCTTTTTTTTTTTTTTTTTTTTTTTTTATGAGCCAGATTGTCTGTATTGAGTTGTTAATCATTTTTTGCAAGCATGGTATGTTATGCCTAGTATGATGCCTAGTATCATAATTCCGATTTTAACCAAGGACAGCAACCACCCAGTTATGCCACACACAAGCTTAGTTAATAAAATTACTGATCACATGTTTATGCATATTCATGATTACAAAGCAAAGCTAAGTTTCAGTACCTTCTAGTAATTTTCTACTATAACATTTTTCTACTATTATGGATATAACAACTCCAGTAACTTTCTTATCTACAAGAGCAATGACTAGTTTTCTGCAGGCCTCTGTTGAAACAAGCCATAAATTCTGCTAACAATGTTTTGTATCTTAAAGCTTCCCTTCTCATTCCATGGCTTTCTTCCTGAGAGCATGATTGCATTCCTCCCCCAAGGTCGGTGTGCTTTCACTGATACCATACTGGCTCAGCGAAATACCACATCTCCCCCTTCTTTGTTTAGGAGAAGAGGCTTGTTTCAACGCTTTATCTATTAAAGTTTGCACACATTTTAAGACACAGAATTATAGATCAAAATACATATATAAAAGGAATGAATAAGCATCCTACAGCTATTAGTAACAAGCTTTTATCAAGTCACCAAAAGATGTCTGAATATATCAAAACCATCACTTTGTTGCTGGTTTTGTACTCCTTTTTGCAAGTTTTGAATACTTTTGTGAATAGATTCCGAATGATCAGACAGATTCATGCAGCAAAGCCCATCAAAATCCTGACAACCATGATTTTGTGCTAATAATAAAAAAAATCTATTGCTGATCTATTCTGTTACTAACCCAACTATGCCAAAGACACCGCTGAGCAAGAGGATGTTTATCAGCCGGGTCAGAGCAGAGAAGGGAGGCAGGCGCAGCACCTTCAGGGCGTCCCCTGTTGTAAATAAAGTGTGCTCTGGGTCTGTCCTCTCCCCTTCGCTCCGAGCCACCTCTGTTTATACCCTCAGCAGATTCAGTGAAAGAGTCCTGACTAGGTGTTGCTGCATGCGTGGCCAGCGCATACAACAAGGCCTGACTAGACGTTGCTGCATGCGTGGCCAGCGCATGCAACAAGGCCCGTCAAATATGTGCTCTGCGGGCTAACAGCGGTTCTGTTTTGTAAAGTAGCATAGTATATAGAATCTACATCAGTTAACAGCGTTGATAGTGCCGATACAGTTGTATTTATTTGCTTAGCAAGCCAACAGTCCAATTTATTTAGCATAGTTAATGCCTAGGCACTTGCCACACCAGGTGTAAAGACTGAAGCAGCAATAATTTTACTTAGTTTCCAAAACTCTGTATTATCTTGGCAACCAGATTCAATGCTATGTATGCTTCGTTTAGGTCTTTTATGCTGTCTGGATTTTGATATGTGCTCGCATGATTACGTCATGCTGTGTCGTTGCAATGTATAGATCTTAAAGCATTTACAATCATTACCCCTCTAGAAACATTAGCTCTTGAATAGTTAAAAAGAAATAGAAGTCCATCTTTACTGATCCCAAAAAGTTCCATCTTTTGTAGTTTTAGCACTCAGCACTTGTGGTTGCTGCTGTTTTACACAGAGTTGCCGTCCTACCGGTATCTGGCAGGTCAACCAAACATGTTCTGAAATACCCGCAGATGATACAGACAGGGATCCACTTGTTTACTGCTCCTGTAAAGACATAAGCGTATCCCTTCCCCCATGTTATAAGAGGGAACGGTCCTTCCACTTATACAAAGCTCGACTCAGACAGGAGTATCTGTTAACCATGTCAGGGGCGGGGGGGTGGGGGCGCCTGGCGGCGGCTGTGGCCCAGACATATAAGAGGAAAGAAAACTAAAACCTGAGGTTTAAGACAAGAATAGGGAGGGATCCTTAAAGCCACCGCTACAGGCAAAACAGACCATCACTAAAACCAAAGCAGGATAAGGAAAAAGGGAACAAGACAACCTCCCCCCACCCCTCCCTCTTCCCAGGCTTAACACCATCTCCACCTCCCTCCCCTGCCCCCTTAGCGGGACAGGGATGGGGGGCGGGGGGGGGGAAAGAGGGAATGGGGGTTACAGACAGTTAATCACGCGCCGCTTTATTGATATCAACGGTTTAAACGGCTGCACCTACAGCAGCAGCCATGACTGTAGCCTTTTCTTGTTCTAACATTCGCTCAGCAGCTTCCAGCAGTTGCCCTGTACTAGATCCTTTTGGCAGCACACTGAGGGCTCTCTTAGTTTTTTGGGTTTGTTTTTTGTTTTTTGTTTTTTTTTGATTAGCATTATTAAAGGCAAGCATATCTAAGAACTTTGCTTTCATGTCATCATCCAGATCAGGGTGAGCCATAATTGCAGTGTGCAACCGATCAATAAATTTCCCATATGGTTCTGTGGGACCTTGTCTTCTTGATGTAAAGGCAGGTCCAGACTTTTCATCGTGCACCCTAGCAAGCGCTCTATAAGCCAAATCTTGGCCCAGTTGTAACACTTTGGTAGCAAATTGCGCTTGCCAATCAGATCGTGTGTAGTGTCCCGCTCCCATCAGCATTTGAGTTTGCACCCCGAATAATGGATCACCCTGTTGTCGAGGCGTTGCAGCTGCCCTATCACAAGCAGCCTGCCAGTACTGAAAGAACTGCAGCTGCTGCGACCTGGACAATCATTCTAATATCATAAGGAGCTAACAACTGTGATGAAAAAATATGCTGCAACACAGATTGAGCATATGATGATTTTAGCCCATACTGAGTAACTGCACTTTTAGCTTCCTTCAATATTTTCCAGTCTAATGCTTTCCACACACTTTTCCCAGTATTATCAGTCACAACTGGAAATGCCATAGGAAAAGGCTCTCCTTCTATCAAAGCATCTCGAATCACCTCTTTCCACTGCACTATCGGATTCAAAACCCCGGCCCCTCCCGCCGGCGTCCCTTGCAAAGGTGCAAAAAGACTGATCTCACCCGATGCTCCGTTCGGAATGAATAGGTTGGATGCTGACAGGTCTCGATGTGGCACAGGCGAAGGAGTTGACAAGTTTCCCAGTGACACTTCTAGGCGAATCTCTAGGGCTTCCAGTCTTTTTAGCGTCTCTTCCAGCTGTGCGTCCTTGGAGCCAGATGAATGTTCATCCCCCTCCTCCTCACGCCGTGGTGGCAGGGAAGAAGGTGGTAACGGGGGATAAACCAGAGCTGTTGGTGCCGGCGAAAAGGCTCGTGACTCTGAGTCTGCACTGGCGCAGCGTGGCGGGGTGCCTGGCGGTGGTACGTCTGATGGTGGTGAAAAGCCTTTGGCAGTTTTTCCCTCTGGTGCCCGCATATCTATAGTTATAGGGGCTGTGGCTGCAGTTCCTGGAGTCCTTGCTGGGGCTCGAACCCCCCCACCCTCAGCACGAGCCGGGGCGGCGGCAGGGCTCGTTAAACCCGAGAACAGCATGCTGGTAGTGGAGGTGGACCCGTCGGCTGGAGTTAAGGCCGCAAAAGCAGATGCAGCAACTGAACGCTCGGCTTTCATGCTTATCAATGTTTCGTTCATTAGCTTCCACACGGTGGAGATCCCTTACTTATTTCATCCCACAGCTTTTTTCCTATCTTTTCCTGTGTCGGGAGTTCAAAAGGATCATCAACTGTGGGGATTAATTCCCTTTTCTTTGCCCACTGCAGCAAAGCTTCTAGGACGGCCGAGTCATAACTCAGTCCTCTCATAGAGAGCATAATAATTCTAGGGCTACCTCCTTTTCCATTATTGCCGGCAGTTTCACAATTGGTGCTCCCTGATTAAGGCACCCCTTCTACTCCCTGATTAAGTACTCACTATTGTGCTA